>NW_022881647.1:0-49723 GCF_003369915.1 Drosophila miranda
CAGAAGGCTGTTACGCGCGGATCCCAGGCAAAACGCAGCCCTCCTCCCGCCCAACCGACCGAGGGGCGCTGCCGCATGACGCGTAGCCGAACCAAACGCGAACATGCAAGAAAGATAGCTATTAGACTAACATTCGAGGAAAATTAGTACTAAAATTACTAAGAAACTAAGCATGCAATCAAAATACAAATACCACTACAGTTACTAATTAATAGAAAGGTGTGTAAGGATTAATAATTTAATAAGAGGAAGAGAATTAGTGGTGGATATAATATGGTAGAGGGAATTATAATCCGAGCATAAGACCCTAAACGGTTCATGCAAGGAATAATTCGATCTACAAAGTGGAAGGAACAACGGTATAAAATTTCTAGTCAGTCTAATAGGAATCGTGAAGTTTATGCGGCTCAACAGATCAGGGCTGTCTATGTCACCCCTGATCAAGTTGTGCATTAATATCACACCAAGCATTTTTCTACGGTTAACTAAGGATGGGAGGTTTACTAATAGTAGTCTACTAGAGTAAGATGGGAGTCTTACACCCGCATCCCAGTTAAGGCCCCGCAGAGCAAAGAGTAAAAAGTTTTTCTGTACTGATTCTATACGGTCCTGGTGTACTTTGTACTGAGGGCACCATACACAGGAGCCGTATTCTAAGATCGGACGAACAAGCGAGGTATAGAGAGTCTTTGTTTTATAGGGGTCGTCAAATTCCTTTGATCCTCTTTGCGCATGGTACATGGTACACGGCGGACGCCACTGGCTTTTCAGAACAAAACCCAACAACAACGACGCAGCAGCAGCCAAAGAGAGAGAGGAACACACCAAGGACCGAAAACCAACGGCATCGACGCAGCAACGGCGAGGAATACACCGAGAAAGCAGAAACCCAACGACAACGACAAGGCAGCAGCCAAAGACGTTGAGGAATACACCAAGAAAACAGAAACCCAACGACAACGACGCAGTAGCAGCCAAAGAGGGAGAGGAATACACCAAGAGCCGAAACGGTAGCCAACAGCATCAATTCAGCGACGGCCGAAGACGAGAAGCGCCGAAAAGATAAGCCGCCAGCGTCGACGCAGCAACGAAGCGCCGAAACAGAAAGCCCACAGCAGCAACGGCAGAAGAGAAACGCGGAAAAGTAAAGCGAAGTAACGACGCGCCAGAATGACGACGCTGGCCGCCCACGCTGGCGCTGGATCGGGAGAGTTCTGAGGCTGAAGAAGAAAAACGTGGATATAGAAAAAAGTCGATTGGGAGCAGTCGTAGGAGTCGGACGTGTTCGCGAAAAAATTCAAGTGGCTTGGGAAAAGTAAAAACACGTGGCGGCCCGGATCCACTCCAACGCTATCAGTGACACGGGAAAGATCCGGCATCGACGCTGCGCTTGCGGGGAGAAGACCCTGCATCGATACTACCCTTACGGAGAGGAGATCCTGCATCTACGCTGCACCCACGGGGAAGAGGAGGCTTTCGACGAGTACAAGCGTGGGAGTTCAGGGGTAAGCTAGTCTCTAGACGTGTATACGGGCTGCTGAGCGGTGCGATAGGAAGGGAACCAAGAGAGAAATAAAGTGAAATGTAACGAATATAACAGAAACATAGCCGACCACCAACAATCTATACACTAGGGAACCTGGAGGCCCGGGGCTTCATCTTCTCTGCCCTTCCTCCCGCCTCTTGCCCGAGCCTGCGTGCTTCCATCCAGTAGTTCGTAGCCGACAGGATCCTGAGGCCGCTGTCCGGCGATTGCCTAGGCGTTCTCGGTGACACCTGTCGGCGTTCCCTCCGCATGATTCCCTTCCGTAGTTTGTGACGCCCGCAGGGTCCCGAGACCGCTATCCGACGATCGTCTAAGCGCCCCCGGTGACACCTGTTGGTGTCTCGCCTGATCCCCGTAGTTCCCTGGGTCCCGAAGGGGCTGTCCGGCGATTGCCTAAGCCCTCTCGGCGATACCTGCCCTGTAGGATAAAGATTTTCGCAGTAATGTTTAGCCCGATAGTGTCCCGTGAGTGCTATCCGGCTATTGCCTAAGCGCTCTCGGCGATACGCGTCGGTATTCTCGTACTCGTAGTAATTCTTAGTTCGGCGGTGTCCCGTAAGTGCTATCCGGCGATTGCCTAGGCACTCTCGGCGATGCTTGCCGGTATCCCCGACCCTCGTAGTAATTCTTAGTTCGACAGCGTCCCGCAAGTGCTATCCGGCGATTGCCTAGGCATTCTCGGCGATGCCTGTCGATATCCATGACCCCGTAGTAATTCTTAGGCCGACAGGGTCCCGTATGTACCGTCCGGCGATAGCCTAGGTACCCTCGGCGATACTTGTCGGTATTTCCGCATAGCAAAAACCCCCTTTCCGCGTCGTAGTAATTCTTAGGCCGACAGGGTCCCGCAAGTACCGTCCGGCGATAGCCTAGGTACTCTCGGCGATACTTGTCGGTATTTCCGCATAGCAAAGTTCCCCTTTCCGCGTCGTAGTAATTCTTAGGCCGACAGGGTCCCGTAAGTACCGTCCGGCGATAGCCTAGGTACTCTCGGCGATACTTGTCGGTATTCCCGCACAGCAAAGTTCCCCCTTCCGCGTCGTAGTATTCGGCGAAAGCCGGAGTGCTCTCTGTGGAACCAACTGCCACATCCCACGATACGATCGCTCCCGTCCGCGGGACTGCTGCCCCGTCCCCCATCGTCGGTCCGAAATACGGAGTCCCGGCAAATTATAAATATTACTGTAATTTCGACCCTGGAGTAGACTGAGATATGTACCCCAGCCCAGGATCGCTTCCTTACAGATGGCGCCCGAGTAGGGACTGTACCATGCGCATGTACCATGGTACTGTACAGTACATGTACGGGTGCGGGTCCTTCTCCATCGTCCTTTTGCTTATTTACAGACTATTGCCATTGATATGCGGACCCTGTTTTTGGCCAAAAAGAAATGCCTTTGTTTGCTGCATGTGGCATAGAATATATTGTAACGAACCTGCTTTTTGGTTCGCTTGAGTTTGCTGGGCTCGCTCAACGGTCGGCCGGTTCGTCGCAACGTATTTTTATTGTTGCCCCCATTGACAAATGATAAGACCTTCCTTTTCTTTAATCGAATTTCGCTTTATTCGTAATTATATTAGGACTTAGAGCTAGATGTTAGAATTTCACTTATCTACGGATCTCCACCACGCGTGGGCTCTCGTCGGGTGTGGCAGCGTTGAGGCTAATGATTGGGGCAATTTGACCTCCGCTATTGCTTTGGCCCGCCACTCAAATCCGCACTCTACGTCTCGCACTCCCCTCTTAGCTTCCGCCGGCAAATGTGGATCACCTCTTAACTTAGACTCACTCTGGGCAGGCGGGGCCTGTCTTCCTGTTGCTATTCACTTCACTGCACTTCTTCGAACCGTACCAGGTATCACTCTTACGTTTCGGCGGGGTTTCAACGTGCGCGCGCAATCACTTATCCACGGAAAAAGAGCCCCGCTTCGTCGCCGCAGCCACCTTTTATAGCCCCTTGACGGGCCCCGGCTCGGCGTCGGTAGTTTTCCATCGCCGTCTCCTGGTTTCCACGGCCTTCGTAACGGGGCCTGGCCGGTTTCTCTCTCTCCGAGAGCGGGACATTTCTCCTCTCGGGGCCCTTGGCCTCTTCGCCGCATCCGGATATCCGTGGGTATCTGGACTGACCTTCGCCTTATCCGGCCAGCCATCAGCCTTTATCCGACCGTCCCACCGCCTTTATCCGGCTGTGCTTTGGTCGAATTCGGCCTGTGCGAGCCGCGGCTCCTCACACCCCCCTCTTTCTTCCTGAAGCGGAATACTCCCGTTTTCCCCGACCTTGCGACGGAGTGTGCCTTCCCCATTCAAACGGCCCTATTTTACGCGCGCTTCTTATTGCATCTGGGATCACGGGCGCCCTGTCGCCCTCTGGCGCCTTTGCTCGGGCGGCTCTGCCAGCCCTTGCAATTTTCTGGCTGGGGCCGAATCCCCGCCTATCGATAAGGTGTAGGGGCGTTTATGCGATCCACTCGATATTTTTCCCCAGTAACTATTCCACTTCTTTCTTTATCGTCTTCTCTTTAAACACTTTCTTCCCGCGTGTTTTACCCTTTTTTTCCCCCCTTTTTATACCCGATACTCAAATTGAGTATTGGGGTATATTAGATTTGTGGTAAAAGTGGATGCGTGTAACGTCCAGAAGGAATCGTTTCCGACCCCATAAAGTATATATATTCTTGATCAGCATCAATAGCCGAGTCGATTGAGCCCTGTCTGTCTGTCCGTCTGTCCGTCCGTCCGTCCGTCCGTCCGTCCGTCCCCTTCAGCGCCTAGTGCCCAAAAACTATAAGAGCTAGAGCAACGATGTTTTGGATCCAGACTTCTGTGATATGTCACTGCTACAAAAATATTTCAAAACTTCGCCCCGCCCACTTCCGCCCCCACAAAGGACGAAAATCTGTGGCATCCACATTTTTAAAGATACGATAAAACCAAAAACGCAGAATCGTAGCGGATGACAATATATTTTAGAGTGTTAATTCTCAACCAGATCGTATAATTATTATAGCCAGAATCAAGAAAACAATTTTATTCTATCTAGTTCTGTCTCTCTCTAACACACAGGTTTCATGGTCGGCTTTGCCAATTGCAAAATATGAGTTCAAGGATCTCAGAACCTATAAAAGCAAGAGCAACCAAATTTGGTATCTACACTCCTGTGATATCGGACCTTGACCGTTTCGTGTCCAAATTTCGCCACACCCCCTCCCGCCCCCGCAAAGGACGAAAATCTGGGGCATCCACAAATCTCAGAGACTATTAAGGCTAGAGTAACCAAATTTGGTATCCGCACTTCTGTTAGATCTCACTATAAAACGTATATCTCAGAATTTCGCCCCACCCCCTTCCGCCCCACAAAGGACGAAAATCTGTTGCATCCACAATATTGCAGATTCGAGAAAACTAAAAACGCAGAATCATAGATAATGACCATATCTATTAGACTGCTGAATCTGGATCAGATCGGATCATTTTTATACCCAAAAGGAACAAATCAATTTGCACTGGCTACGCAGCGCCCGACGTCACGCTCAGACTAATTTTCTGTCTCTCTCGCACGCACTCTTTGTCGTGTCGTTTAATATTAGCGGCGTCTGCCGGAGGAGAGCCATACTGACTAAGTATCGGGTATAACTGTAGAGTTGCGGTGTCCGCAGCAACTCACAACGTTCCCCCTCGTTTTTCGTTCCCTTTTGCTCTTTTTTCCCTTTTCCTTTTTTTCTACTTTTGTTCACGGAACACCTCTGTGCGCGTGGCCGACATCGCAATGCGGTACCGGGTACCCCGCTCGCTCACCAGCTTTTTCACCCTCCTACCCACGAGGCGAATCTAGGTCTGCGCGCGGATCACCGCCGCCGGCCACTCCTCCCGCGGATCGCCGTCCAGTGGACCGTGGCTGCCGGTGCGAGCTCTGCCGTTGCAGGGCCGGCCGCTTCGGAGCCGGCGCTCGCCGCCGTCGACCTCTCCGGTGCGGGCCACACCCACGGTCCGCGCTCCCACGCCCTCGACTTCCGCGAGTTCCACCTCCGTCGGTGCTGTCGCCGCCGTCGCTGCTGCCTCGGCCGTTGCTGTCTGGGCCGCCGTCGCCGTCGCCGTTTCCGCGGTCGCGTCTCTGCCGTCCGCGTCGCCGCTTCCGCCGTCGCCGTGTCTGCCGCTGGCCTCGGCCGTCGCTGTCTGGACCGCCGTCGCCGTTTCCGCGGTCTGCGTCTCTGCTGCCGCTGCCTCGGCCGTCGATGTCTGGACCGCCGTCGCCGTTTCCGCGGTCTGCGTCTCTGCTGCCCGCCGTCACCGCCTCTGCCGTCCGCGTCGCCGCCTCCGCCGTCGCCGTGTCTGCGCTGAGGTCGTGGGGCGGGTCCGGCGTCCCTCCTCCGCGGTCCCTGTTGTTTGCTGCCGCGTGGACTCTCCTCCACTCCGGGCGCCGGCTCTGGCTGGGCTTCGCACGGGGCGGGCCCGAGGCCCACGTGATGTGCAGGGTCTGGTGGTGCCACACCATCCCCTGGCGCACGGCGGTCCGCACCTCCTGCGATACGTACGGTCCCATTACGGCCGCATCCGGTCCCCTCCACTGTGGTTGCTGCTGCCACTGCCCCTGCCCCTGCTGCTGGTGATGCGGCTGCTGGTGCTGCTGCTGCTGGTGCTGCTGCTGCTGGTGCTGCTGGTGCTGCTGCTGCTGGTGCTGCTGCTGCTGGTGCTTGCTGGTGCTGCTGCTGCTGGTGCTGCTGCTGCTGCTGCTCCTCCTCGGCCTGCGGTTGCCGCCTCTCGGGGCCCTCGTCTTTCTCGGCCGGTGGCGTAGGCTGCCACAGCTCGCCTTCCTCCTCCTCGGCCTGCTGCAGCCGCCGCTGCCACTCGGCCTCGGGGTTCGTAGCCGCTTGCCCGTGGCCTGGGGCTGCACACCCCTCGGTCTCCGCCTCGTCGGTCCGGGGCTGCATCGGCGGCAGCACCACCCGAATGGTGGGGGTGGCGGCGCCTCGTCGCTCTCTTGGCCGGGCTCCTCCGTACTGGCGGCTCTTTCCGCCTGTCGCCGCCGCGCCTCCATCCGCTCGTCCCTCCGCCGCCTGATCGCCCGCGCCGCCCCCAGCCACTCGGTGGATCCGGCGCTTTTCTCCGGCGTCGCCTCCTGAAATCTCCGCCTCACCGCCTCGATTTTGTCGCGCAGGGTCAGCGGCCTTCTATTCCTCGTCTCCGGCTCCGCCCTTTGCTGCCGTCTCCACCTGGCCTTCTCTTGAGCGGTTGGTGCGCGCGGGCCGTCGGTGCATAGGACCTCGTCGTCGCTCTCCTCGGCGCCCTCATCCGATGACACCGTCGTCGACAACCGAGTCGTGCCCCGATGCGCGCCGGTGACACCAACGGCGAGGCCAGCAGCTGGCAGGAACTGGGAACCATTACACCAATCCTCCTGGTCGCTACGCGAGAGCAAAGACGCCCGTCGCTGACGACGAGAAGTACGGCGCGATAGCCCCCTTCTCCTACGATCGCCTGTTGCTCCTCCAGGAAGGCCCTAAGATCCTCCATCTTCTTCCTGCCATCCTCGTGGTTGAGCCCGCGTTTCATCTCCATCTTTTTATACCCGATACTCAAAATGAGTATTGGGTATATTAGATTTGTGGTAAAAGTGGATGTGTGTAACGTCCAGAAGGAATCGTTTCCGACCCCATAAAGTATATATATTCTTGATCAGCATCAATAGCCGAGTCGATTGAGCCCTGTCTGTCTGTCCGTCCGTCCGTCTGTCCGTCTGTCCGTATGTCCGTCCCCTTCAGCGCCTAGTGCTCAAAGACTATAAAAGCTAGAGCAACGATGTTTTGGATCCAGACTTCTGTGATATGTCACTGCTACAAAAATATTTCAAAACTTTGCCCCGCCACTTCCGCCCCCACAAAGGACGAAAATCTGTGGCATCCACAATTTTAAAGACATCAGAAAACCAAAAACGTAGAAATTGTAGAGAATGACCATATCTTTAAGACTGCGGAATCTGAACTGGATCGTATTATTATTATAGCCAGCATCAAGAAAACAATTTCATTTTTTCTCGCCCTGTCTCTCTCTAACACACACGTAGCATATGCGGCTTTGCTTAGAGTAAAACATTAGCGCCTAGATCTCAGAGACTACAAAAGCTAGAGCAACCAAATTTGGTATCCACACTCCTAATATATCGGACCGAGACGAGTTTGTTTCAAAATTTCGACACACCCCCTTCCGCCCCGCAAAGGACGAAAATCTGGGATATTCAAAATCTCAGAGACTATTAGGGCTAGAGTAACCAAATTTGGTATCCGCACTCCTGTTAGATCTTACTATAAAACGTGTGTCTCAAAATTTCGCCCCACCCCTTCCGCCCACACAAAGGACGAAAATCTGTTGCATCCACAATATTGCACATTCGAGAAAACTAAAAACGCAGAATCATAGATAATGACCATATCTATCAGATTGCTGAATCTGGATCAGATCAGATCAGATTTTAGTAGCCAATAGAACAATTCAATTTGCAGTGGCTACGCAGCGCCCGACGTCACGCTCAGACTGATTTTCTGTCTCTCTTCGCACGCACTCTTTGTCGTGTCGTTTAATATTAGCGGCGTCTGCCGAGAAGAGCCATACTGACTTACTATCGGGTATAACCGTAGAGTTGCGGTGTCCGCAGCAACTCACAACGTTCCCCCTCGTTTTTCCTTGCTTCTCTCTGGTGATAGTTTACCTTCAAGTGTTCGTTGTTCCGTTTTCCACCCGCCTATATACACCGCGTTGCATTGCCAATCGTTCCCTCTAACGGTGCCGGTGCCTCCGTGTTTCGGTCTCTCTTTCCTGTTCTAACGGTTTGCGTTTGTACTCATGGCCCTCAGCCTCGTCTCTCTGCCGGCCGCGCTCCCCTAACGGCATTTTTCCTCTTGTTGTGTGAGTGCCGTCGCGCACTCCGCTCTCTATCCGATTTCGCCTTATCACTTTTTATACCGATACTCAAAATGATTATTGGGGTATATTAGATTTGTGGTAAAAGTTGATGTGTTGTAACGTCCAGAAGGAATCGTTTCCGACCCCATTAAGTATATATATGCTTGATCAGCATCAATAGCCGAGTCGATTGAGCCATGTCTGTCTGTCCGTCCGTCCGTCCGTCCGTCCGTCCGTCTGTCCGTCTGTCCGTCGTCTGTCCGTCCGTCCGTCCCCTTCAGCGCCTAGTGCCCAAAAACTATAAAAGCTAGAGCAACGATGTTTTGGATCCAGACTTCTGTGATATGTCACTGCTACAAAAATATTTCAAAACTTCGCCCCGCCCACTTTGCCCCCACAAAGGACGAAAATCTGTGGCATCCACAATTTTAAAGATATTGAGAAAACCAAGAAACGTAGAATTGTAGAGAATGACCATATCTTTAAGACTGCGGAATCTGAATTGGATCGTATTGTTATTATAGCCAGCATCAAGAAAACAATTTCATTTTTTCTCGCCCTGTCTCTCTCTAACACACACGTAGCATAGGCGGCTTTGCTTAGAGTAAAACTTTAGCGCCTAGATCTCAGAGACAACAAAAGCTAGAGCACACTCCTAATATATCGGACCGAGACGAGTTTGTTTCAAAATTTCGCCACACCACCTTCCGCCCCGCAAAGGACGAAAATCTGGGGATATTCAAAAATCTCAGAGACTATTAAGGCTAGAGTAACCAAATTTGGTATCCGCACTCCTGTTAGATCTCACTATAAAACGTGTATCTCAAAATTTCCGCATCACCCCCTTCCGCCCACACAAAGGACGAAAATCTGTTGCATCCACAATATTGCACATTCGAGAAAATCTAAAAACGTTGAATCATAGATAATGACCATATCTATCAGATTGCTGAATCTGGATCAGATCAGATAATTTTTATAGCCAACAGGAACAAATCAATTTGCAGTGGCTACGCAGCCCCGACGTCACGCTCAGACTGATTTTCTGTCTCTCTCGCACGCACTCTTTGTCGTGTCGTTTAATATTAGCGGCGTCTGCCGGAGGAGAGCCATACTGACTTAGTATCTGTTTATTTTAATTGCTATTTAATTCTTACATGCTACCGTCGACCTGTCTTCTTCATCCCGTTGTGAGGACCCATACTGGGACCCTCACATAGTAAACAAGAATAATAATAATAATATTAATAATTGGATTACTCACAACCATATGCTATAGTAAGTAAATAAGCTAGTTATGTTTTGCATAGCCGAAATCCCGCCAAACGGGCCAGCTCACACGGAACAACCGCCAAAGAAGACGGCGAGGAAGAGGGAGCCATGCTCAGCCGGCAGCAGAGCGGAGCTCTTTCGGAAAAGTCCCGTTGGCCCGAAAACGAGCGCGAGGCGTGGCGAGAACGTCGAGCGACCGTAGCGAGAGAGGGAGTCGATTCTGGGAAGTGAGCGAAGACGGGAACGTCGCGGACATCGAAGTGAAGAGTAAAAAAAAAAAAAGTGTTTGAACGGCCGGCGCGCCAGAGAGAGAGAAGAGCATGGAGGAGCTGCGGGAACACAGGCGCCTGGATCGCGGGGTGAGCTGGCCGCTGGCCAAGGTAGTAGTAGGAGTAGGAGGAGTGCGAGGGGAACCAATCCAATAAAACTTCGATCATAGAATTAAGAACGCGTTGGCTTCCATTTATTTTCTCTGGTCGGACCACCGACTGCGGTCATTCTCTCCACCCCTCCCACCCGTTTTCCTGACTGTTCTCGGTCACTACGCTCCCGCTCTGACTCTGGCAACAGGGTTTTACCCTGCTGGAGTGAGAAGTGGTACGCGTTTCGACAGAGGCGCCCCCCCCATCCTTTTCCTTCACCTCCCGGACCCGCGGCCCACTTCGACCCTTGGCAACAGGGGTTTTACCCTGCTGAAGTCGGGGAGTGCAGCGTCTCGGGTGAGTTTCGCGCCGCCCGGCCCAACGCCCGCTTTCCCCCCCCCCCTCCCTAATTTCTCCCGAAGGCCCCGTCGTTGACCGGCGGCTCGGCGATCCCTGCGCCAACGACCCGCCTCCCCCCCCCAGTCTCAACGTCTCAGCAACTTACAAATAAACTGTAGGTGACCCTGGGCAGACTGAGACTGACCCCAGCCTAGGATCACTACTTTACAGATGGCGCCCGAGCAGGGACTGTTGAGACAATTCAAACGATAGTTTTCTGGGGGGGATTTCACCCTTCGTGGCTAAAGACCCACAAGTAGATCGCGTAGGTAGCGCCGCATCAAACGAGGAGAAATTTATAGGTATCAATAAGAAAATACGATACGAAGGTACAGGCCAGCAGCGAGCAAAGCGTGGCTGAAAAGCTGTACAATCCCCGTTAGCCGTCGGCAAATGAAGAGGAGAGAACGGGAAAGAGGAAATGAGAGAGGAAAACGACAGAATGAAAGTACAGCCCGCAGCCAAGCAAAGCATAGTGATGCCCTTCCCATGTCCAGCAGAAAGAGAAAAAAAAAAATCCAAGCGAAACACCAGCGACGAAGCAGCACGCAAAGCAGAACGAAAATTCTGTGGTCCCCGTTATCCTCAGGCAAAACCATGCGGGATCATAGCGCCCGTACAGTGGGGAAAGAGCCAAGGCAGCCAGACCTCTGTTACTTCTCAGTGGTGAGAGAGGGGTGAAGACGGAGAACAGTTCTGGGCGTCGGCGGGCATGAGCCGAACGACCCACGAGTATAATACATGAAATTATCCCTTTCTCATACTACCCGCACCCCCCGATCTTCGACTATTTAACCTAACCATTCGCCCGCGGCTCTCTCGCGTGGTGTTCTCGGCCGACTCCGAGACGTCGACGTCGGCAGAGGCTCGGCCGTTCAGCCAGACCCAATATAAGCCGGGTTGTATACAACGCAAGAGACAGTCATCCTCAGCATTCGGTCAAACATACAACGTGTGAAACAGAGTGATCCCCTGCCTTCGATCAGTACACAACGCGCAAAATACAGTGGTCCTTATCCCGCAGCATACAGTGGTCCCTATCCCGCAGCATACAACGTGCGAAAGACAGCGATCCCCGCGTCTTCTGTCCACCTCGCGCTCCCCCCGAAACTGAACACGAACCAACGGATTCTAACCGGAACAATCCTGCAGAAACCAACGACTGAAGTACCCTGAACAAGCGCGTGTTAATTGCCAGCCCCGTGTCCAGGCCCACGACCAAGACGGCCCACCGGTAATTCACTACCGAATAGCCTCGCACGCGTCCTCGCCGTTTAAGGATCAGAGCCCCGTCTTTCGCCGCGTCCTTAGCTACGTTTTTCGACTCCTCGGGCGACGCTCCAGACATTTGATCGTAGACCACGTGCAGCAACAGTGACCCGGACCAACTCAACATGGGAGTCAAGTGGATTTCGGTCAGGCGCAAGAACGAGTTGGAGATGATTACCGCGGAGCTTGGGTTAGACAGCGCTGGAACTGTCGAAGAGTTGAGACGTCGACTCGCGACCTTCGCAAACTCGGCCGATTTACCAAGTACGGCGCGTTCTCGGTTGGAGGAATTGGAGGCCCAGTACGGAGTCGCCGTGACTCCAGAGGTTAAACCACTTTCTCCCCGCCCTTCTACACTCGCGCCTCTTAACCTACAACCCCATCCCCCGGCTGCGTATGATGTCGTACCCGCCAGTAGCCGTAGTATCGTGGCGTCGGGATCCGCTGTCCGCAGAGAGCCTACTCCATGGCATCGACGTCGGTGCCGCGCAGAGAACCTGCACGGTAGCAAGGACCCACCAACGAAGGGGTCCACCTGGAACGAAGAGCATTTAACGCTGCGATCACCGAGAAAATGGTCCGCTGGGAATCGTGTTTGATGGGTCCGGCGATCCGTTAAGTTTCCTGGAGCACGTGCAAGAGAGGGCAGCCACTTATAAGATAGATCTACGCCACTTATCACAAGGAATCCTCGTGTTGTGACCGGTCGGGCCGAGAGTTGGTTTCGAACGAGCCGCCTTAGTGGAGAACCATGGGAGACCTTTCGCAAAGAGTTTTCAGAGTTTTTTTTGCCTCCCCGTACTTTCAACGGCTAGAAGACGAGATCCGAACCATTTTCAACGACCAAAAGAAGCGTTTAAAACGTACCTCGTGGACATTCGACTAATGATGCAGCGCGCGGGATTACACCGAGCTCAGGAATTGGAAAGGATATACGATAACATGCTCCCGGAATACCAGTTGTTTACGAGACGAAAAGATTTTGATTCTCTCTCCGAATTAACGCAACTGGTTGTGAACTTCGAGGTGACGCGTAACAAGGGACCGTCGGAGCTCACGGGCTACGCGAACCAAGCACGAGACACCCATCCGCGGGAAACTTTAGGGCCAACGGCTGGTCAACGAGGACCAAGGAATCACGCGGCCGCGAGGACACAGGATCTCCGGCACGATAGAACCCAGGTGAGGATTGTCGACGGACTCGCAGCAGCCGGATGTCAGGAATGGAACCATCCTCCAAGACGCCGACCCCATAATCGACGTGCAGCATGCTTGTAGGAACTGCGCGGGTCCGGACACTTTTCCAGGGATGTAAACAGCCCCAAGTCTTGTACTGCTGGACTGCGGCCGTCGCGGGCTACGCACCATCGAATGCTGTCGCAGGAAATCGTCGGGAAACGGACAGGCGCTTCACTCGGCAGGGACCGGGCGAAGACCGCCAATCCCACCCGAGGCAGTAAAGGAACCCTGCGGCTGAGAGAGGACGAATTTCGCGCGCAAGTAACCATGGAAGGAGAGGACCTACTCGCTACTCTGGACACAGGCGCCACAACGGAGCTTCGTTAGCGAACGCAAAGCCCTGGAGCTGGACAACGGACAGAGTATAGCGATGTGCGAACGACGATCAGATTGGCGGATGGGTCCCTCCGGGAATTGACTCAGGCGCTGATGGCAGACATACGACTAGGAGATCAACAAGTAAAGATTGCCGGTGCTAGTAATGAAAGACGTGCTGGATGACGTCCTCCTCGGGATGGATTTCCTATGCGGAATAGACGCGACCTGCAGTGTGGAGGAGTCCCCTTGCGCCTGCAATTTAAACACAGCCATGATACCAGGACTCAAGACATAGGATCCCCAGCCCGCCTGGATCAACCTACGAATCTCAGCCGAGACCGGTCGCCCAGCATCAAGAACCGACGAGGAACGACGTGCCGAACGAGGAGCGCGTGGCCGATCCCCTGGGATCCATGATGGTGAGGTGGGGAAAATTGCGAGGGACGACGTACCAAACGAGACGTGCGTGGCCGTTTCTTCAAGGAATTCTAGGAATTCGGGCGAGGTCTCGACCCCGGCAGGATACCAACCCGGATGGACATCGGCGCTCCCCGGCCTCGACCACAGAGCCATGCTGAAAAACCCTTCCGGGTACACCGAGGTACAGCAGCGATCCAAAAACGAGTGCGATTCGAGCCGGCATCGGCGACAACGGCCCCGCGTAGGCGCACCAGGAACGGACACAGGGAGCAAACAGTGGCCACCGTGAGTATATCCCAATTGCCCGACGTTTTGGCCCCTGGATTCGAGCCCGAAGACGACGAACCCCGGAACCCCGGATCACCGAATGGTTGCAACAGGAACTGAAACAATTCGACGGCTCTCAGCGGAGTGTCCCCCATTGCAGAACACACCATCGTGATGCGCGACAACAAGCTATAAAACAACGTTATTATCCAAAAAACCCCGCTATGCAAGCGTCATTAATAAGCAGGTCGACGAACTGCTTAAGGAAGGGCAGATTGAACCTTCGAAGAGTCCACATAGCGCCCCAATGTCCTCGTGGGCAAGAAAACAGGTGACATCAGGATGTGCATAGACTTCCGACAGTTGAACGCGCGATCAATCCCCGACGCGTATCCCCTCCCCAGGATTCACCACATATTCGAACAGCTGAGAGATGCCAGGTACATATCGACCTGGACCTGAAGAGCGGCTACTGGCAAATCCGCTTGCCCCAACCAGCCGCGAGTGCACGGCGTTCACCGTGCCGGCCGCGGTTGTTTCACTGGAAAGTGATGCCTTTTGGCCTTCACTCCGCCGCGCGACCTTCCAGCGAGCACTGGATAGCGTGATTGGCCCGACATGGAACCACACGCATTCGCCTATCTGATGACATTATCGTCATCGGGCACACCGTGGAGGACCACATGCGGCATCTTGGGACAGTTCTACAGCGGCTGCGCAAGGCTAATCTTCGACTCAACAAGGACCAAATGCAGCTTCTTCAAACGCAGACTGAAGTATTTAGGACACGTCATCAGCGGGAACGGCATACACACGGATCCTGACAAGATCGCCGCAGTGCGCAACCTGAAACCTCCGGCAGGTGTCAAGGAACTTCGCCGATGCATCGGTATGGCCTCCTGGTACGGCGGTTTTACCCAACTTTTCCGAAATAGTAGACCCATGACGGCGTTGTTAAGGAAAGATCGGCAATGGAAATGTCGGAAGAACAGGAGAAAGCCTTCGAGGAGTTGAAGATCAGGTTAACCGAAGCGCCGGTCCTCGCCTGCCTGATTTTTCTGAAAAATTCTCATTGCAAACCGACGCTAGCGAACAAGGATTAGGAGCGTCCTTACACAAAAGATAAGGGACGAGGGAACGAGTAATAGCCTACGCGAGTCGACGCTTGTCCAAAGCCGAGGAGAACTACTCCGTTACTGAGAAGGAATGCTTGGCAATAGTGTGGTCAATCCGCAAGCTGCGCTGTTACTTGAAGGATACCCCGATTTGACGTGATCACGGACCATCTCGCCCTCAAATGGATCAACTCGATCGACAACCCACTGACGGATAGCACGTGGGCTTTGGAGCTGCAGCAATATCAATTCGATATTCGCTATCGCCGAGGGAAGCAGAACACGGTAGCAGATGCACTTTCCGCCCAACCATTGGAGTTACTACATCAAGCTCTGGAGGAGGAGTCACAGTGCAAGTGGATCAGGAAAATGTTGGCGAGAATCAGGCAGCAGCCGGGCAAATATGAAGACTACCGAAGCGAGAGTGGACAACTGTATCGGCGCCTGCACACCGTGCCCGAAGAAGAAGACTCCACCCCATGGAAACTCTGCGTCGCTGCAGAACATAGACGACGCGTACTAAAAGAATGCCATGACCACCGACGCCGGACATCTAGGAATCCGAAAACAAGCACACGAGTCGCCCAAAAGTACTACTGGCCAGGCCTGTTCCGAGAAGTCGCCAGATACGTTCGCCAATGCGTAGTGTGCCAAAAATACAAGGTGAGCCAGTTCAAACCGGCGGAAATGTTCACCAGACAAGTTGACGAACCCTTCAGCGTGTTATGCGCCGACTTTGTTGGGCCGTTGCCCCGCTCCAACATGGAAACACCGTCCTCCTGGTTTTCTTCGACGCATTTAGTAAGTGGGTCGAACTGGTGCCTCTACGCAGGCAACTACGCCACACCTGGAAAGATCATTCCGAGAAAGAATCCTAAGCCGCTTTGGTACCCCTCGTACCTTCGTTTGCGACAATGGGCACAGTTTACCAGCCGATCGTTCAAAGATTCTGCAAAAGGCTAGGAATGGAACTTCAGCATACTGCCCGTACACTCCCCAACAAAATCCAACAGAACGCGCGAACAGAACAATTAAACGATGGTGGCGCAATACATCGACGGAAAACAGAACACTTGGGACGAGCTCTTGCCAGAAATCACGCTCGCGATCAACTCAAGCGTGTCCGATTCGACGCGATTCAGCCCGCGTTTTTGATCCAAGGTCGCGAGCCAAGACTGCCAGGCCCTTGTACGACGAGTTACGCCAGAACGGGAACTAGCATCGCCGACCCGGAGACCAGGGCACGACAGATGAGAGAGGTGTTCGAAATCGCAAAAACAAACTGCGACAAAGCATCAGAAGAGCAAAAACGACATTACAACCTCCGCCGTAGGGAATGGAAACCGGCTATTGGATCCCAAGTGATGTTACGTCGCCACACTCTGTCCAAAGCAGCCGAAGGCTTCGCCTCCAAGTTGGCCACGAAATTCGAGGGACCATACCGGGTGACCAAGTTTCTCTCTCGAATCTCGTCGATTACAGGTTCTAAAACGGACGTAAGCAGCGATCAGCCAGTTTGAACGACCTGAAGCGTTCTACCCGACCATCGACGAAGATGACGAAAAGACCGACCAGATCAGGACGGACAGTGAAGACGACCCTGACCGAACCAATATACAACAATCTTGATTACAACGCAGATCTACTCAAACCGCCACGACGATGCTGACACCCCGGATACACAGAGACGAAACCAATCAGGAACCCGGATATCTTGCGAGGAACGACGCACCGAACGAGGCGTGCGTGGCTGCTCCTCCTGGACACATCCGCTTCGGGAACCCGGATATCTTGCGAGGAACGACGCACCGAACGAGGCGTGCGTGGCTGCTCCTCCTGGACACATCCGCTTCGGAACCCGGATATCTGCGAGAGACGACTGACCGTGCGTGCTGCCTCCTCCTGGACACTCCGCTCAGGAACCCGATATCCTGCGAGGACCGCCACCGAACGAGCGTGCGTGGCCGCTTCTCCTGGACACATCCGCTTCCGGGACCCGGACATCCTTCGAAGAACGACGCACCAAACGAAGCGGGCGTGGCTGTCTTCAAGGCAAACCGCAACCGTGATTGTACGAAGGGACCAACCAAGGCCGACATTTTGGAGATTCTCATTAAGTCTATAACCGCTCCGCCGCACTCATAGAGTATCAAAGTATTTCTTGCCTGTAGTCAACAAGTCCATGCCTATTCACAGCTCATCGAATGCGAGAGACCCCCGCCGTCGGAGAACTACGACAAAAGCCAGGCCGGAGCCCCAGTCGACTGGAGATCATCGAGAACTGATTCTTCGCCCACTCCACGAGAATTCCAAGTCCACCCAGAGGTCCTCAGCTGGGAAAATTTATGCGGCGACGTCGTAAGCTGGCCCGCATCGACCAGATCATCGAGGGCACGATTCAGACCCGATCACGTCAATATTACAGGAGACGTGGCCCAGACGTACAGGGACCCAAGCCCTGCAACGCCGCCAGAGCACGTTCACCCATGCTCAGGCCCCAGCCAGGTCACCCGACAGGTCGCAGACCACGCGCAGGCCCTGGACACGCCACACGTAGGAGAAGCAGCGACTACACCGTCCGGTCGAGCCCGACGAGGGGCAGAGGCCATCACTATCCCTGACGGCTGCAGGTGCCACCGCACGCGGATACCGCCAGCAATTCGAGCCGACGGAGTTCGAAAAAGAGGTGCTCGTGGAAGAGCCACCGCTTCCGCACTCTTCGGGGCCCTTGATACGCTCAACCTTCTCGAACGGATAGACGGGTTGGACATCGCCCCGACAGATGCAGACTACGGCCGTCAGCAACTTTGACGCCATCCTGCGTCCCGAAGACATCGCACCAGAAGATGCAGGACTACCGCCGTCAGCACTTTGACGCCATCCTGCGTCCCGAAGACATCGCCACGAAGACGCAGAGCTACGGACCTGCGATCTGACGCCATCCTACATCCGAGCGGCGTCCGGAGATACCAGAAACGTCGACCCCAACCCAGCGTTCGTGGGTGACTGGAGGCGATTGGAGAGTACGTACGCCGACGGCCGGCTGCCAGACACCCTGAAAGCCCGGCTCCTGGCACAACTCGTCAACCCGCGGCGTAAAGATGTCCGATTCTTGGCAGAGGCGGACAACACCTTCTTCCAGGTCCACATCAGCAAGACGAGCAAAGTGACTATTCGCTCACGGGCCCCCGAAGTAAGGAGAGGGTGTGAGGACCCATACTGGGACCCTCACATAGTAACAAGAATAATAATAATAATATTAATAATTGGATTACTCACAACCATATGCTATAGTAGTAAATAAGCTAGTTATGTTTTGCATAGCCGAAATCCCGCCAAACGGCCAGCTCACACGGAACAACCGCAAAGAAGACGGCGAGGAGAGGGAGCCATGCTCAGCCGGCAGCAGAGCGGAGCTCTTTCGGAAAAGTCCCGTTGGCCCGAAAACGAGCGCGAGGCGTGGCGAGAACGTCGAGCGACCGTAGCGAGAGAGGGAGTCGATTCTGGGAAGTGAGCGAAGACGGAACGTCGCGGACATCGAAGTGAAGAGTAAAAAAAAAGTGTTGAACGGCCGCGCGCCAGAGAGGAGAGAAGAGCATGGAGGAGCTGCGGGAACACAGGCGCCGGATCCGCGGGTGAGCTGGCCGCTGGCCAAGGTAGTAGTAGGAGTAGGAGGGAGTGCGAGGGGAACCAATCCAATAAAACTTCGATCATAGAATTAAGAACGCGTTGGCTTCCATTTATTTTCTCTGGTCGGACCACCGACTGCGGTCATCTCTCCACCCCCTCCCCACCCGTTTTCCTGACTGTTCTCGGTCACTACGCTCCCGCTCTGACTCTGGCAACAGGGTTTTACCCTGCTGGAGTGAGAAGTGGTACGCGTTTCGACAGAGGCGCCCCCCCCCATCCTTTTCCTTCACCTCCCCGGACCCGCGGCCCACTTCGACCTTGGCAACAGGGGTTTTACCCTGCTGAAGTCGGGGAGTGCAGCGTCTCGGGTGAGTTTCGCGCCGCCCGGCCCAACGCCGCTTTCCCCCCCCCCTCCCTAATTTCTCCCGAAGGCCCCGTCGTTGACGGCGGCTCGGCGATCCCTGCGCCAACGACCCGCCTCCCCCCCCCAGTCTCAACGTCTCAGCAACTTACAAATAAACTGTAGGTGACCCTGGGCAGACTGAGACTGACCCCAGCCTAGGATCACTACTTTACACCGTGCTGCTTGGACCCTCCTTGGCCTGGGTGAGTTCTCCCGACCCGGATGACTTTTACTCAACCCTTTCTCCCTTTCCAGCTCGCCCTCTGCCCTCAATGCGGGCCGCTTGCGCCACCGGCCGGACTCTTTTGACAGGTGTCTCCCTCACACAGTGGCTCGGACCCGAGGATCATCCGACTCCTCGCCCGGTAGTCCACGCATGAGCGGCACCCGTCGTTCCGGCCCGACGCTCGTAGTTGCCCTGTGAGTCCGCGTTGAGGCGTGAGCCTGGCCCCTGGTTTTTTTCCTGGTCATCCGCTGTCTGAGATTACCCTCCCCGACCCCGGATTCGCCTCCCAGCTTTGGGTGACGCGTTTCCTGTTCTGGTTTGCTGAGCTTTTCCTCTTCTCGTTTTATTTTTCTTTATTCCTACTAATTTTCTCTTTTTTTTCAGATTTCTCCAACCACGGTCTTCCTGTTCCCCTTTTTTTTTTTAATCCAAGTGCACAAGTCCATCACCCTGCGTGCTGACGAGTCTCGTGCGTGTCCTGCGCGGCACCCTTCCCCAGTGTCCTGCGTGGCACTCTACCGTTCCTGGTCCTGCGTGACCCTTTAGGGCGACCCATTACAGCCATTCCCCTTCACCCCTGTGTCTCTCGCTCCTCGGGTTGGGGTTTCAGATCTCGAATGTGTGCCGTTCTCTTCTTCCTGTCGCCCTCCTTTCTTAGGTTGCAGATAACTGGGGATACAAAGTCCTATATCTGGTATGGCCCATCCCTCCGGCGAATCCCTCCGCTGCATTGGAAAGGTGGTGCTGTTTGGCCCACACGACCTCTTCCACTTTGGGTCTCCACGGTCTTCTTCTCAGGTTGTAATGCCTGGCCTTATCCTGGGCTGCCCTTTCCAAGTTGCGTCGAACCAACTGAAACAGCTCCTTTAATTTCTTCGCATTTTTATCCGGCGTCTCTGTGCCTTGTCCCGTGCCTACCGTCTCCTCGTCATATAGGGCCTTTGGCAGCCGGGGTTCCCTTCCTTGCACCACGAAGGGCGGTGAATATCCCGTTGTATCCGACACTCCCGAATTCATGGCCAGCATTAGCTCCGGCCATTTTTCGTCCCAACACCTTTGATTACCGTCGGTGAACTGAGCTATCATGGTCTTTACCGTTCTGTTCGTTCGCTCTGTCGGATTCTCTTGCGGCGTGTATGGCGCCGTACACTGGTGGCGAACTCCTAGCTGCTCCAGGAATCTTTTAAATGCCCTGCTTGCAAACTGCACCCCATTGTCCGTAATGAAGACTTTGGGCGCCCCAAAACGGGCTATTATGCGCTCTCGACAGGCCTTTATTAGTGCCTCGGCTGTGGCCTTCCTCAGCGGCACCACTCGGCACCACTTTGAGAATCGATCCACTAGCACCAACAGCATCGAGTTCCCATGCTTCGACCTCGGCAGAGGACCCATGGTTCTCCTTCCGCCGGCGTGGCCTGCTTCCGGGTTATCGTGGCTTTCCTTTAAAACCCTTTCTTTCACACATAATTTCCACGACGCGACTTCTTCGCTCCCTGCCCGGTGAGGAATGTGCCGGTACAAGTTTCCCCCCCTTCTCCACATAGTCGGGGTACTTCGGGGATTCTTTTCTGATCTTTTCTACCATGCCCTCTAACCACTTGCAGGTCGGCTCGCCTACTGGTTGTGTTCCCTCCTCATTTCTTATCCGCCGGCCTCGCTCCTCCCCCGGTTGTCGGGAGAGTGCGTCGGCTACCACGTTGAGCTGTCCTTTCCTGTACGCGACTTCAAAGTTGTACTGCTGTAGCTCTAATGCCCATCTCGCCACTCTCCCCGACGGACTTTCTATGCTATTTAGCCATTTCAGAGCCATGTGGTCCGTGACCACCTTGAAGCGATATCCTTCCAAGTATGGCCTCAACCGGCGGATGGCCCATACAATGGCCAGACATTCTTTCTCGGTCGCCGAATAGTTCCTTTCGGGTCCATTTAGCGTCCTGCTAGCATATGATATTACCCGTTCGCCCCTTTCCGTCTCCTGCGTGAGAATCGCACCCAGCCCGTAATCATTGGCGTCTGTCTGCAGGATGAACTTCTTCGAGAAGTCGGGGCACGCCAGCATGGGGTGCGCCACTAGTAGTCTTTTCACCTCCTCGAACGCTTCCTGCCGTTCTTGTGTCCAGACCCATTCCGTCTTCTTCTTGAGGAGCCCGGTCAGGGGCTGCACGAGGGTGGCGAAGTCGGGCACGAACCTCCGGTATCATGAGGCCACTCCCAAGTACTGTCTCAGCTCATTGACATTTGTCGGCGGTTTCAGTTCGGCTATGGCTGCGACTTTCTCGGGGTCTGTACATATCCCCTCGCCGGACACCTTGTGGCCCAGATACCGGAACTCTTTCCCAAAGAACTCGCACTTGTCTGCGTCGAAACACCTCTTTCAGGTTTCTTCGGTGTTCTTCATCTGTTCGCCCGATGACCACTATGTCATCCTGGTACGCGAACGCGTGCGGCATCATTTCTGGCCCAATCACTTGGTCTAACGCCCGTTGAAAGGTGGCCGACGCGGAGTGTAACCCAAACGGCATCACCTTCCATTGGTATAACCCCTTTCCGGGCACCGTGAACGCCGTGATCGGCCGGCTGCTCTCGGCCAGGGGGATCTGCCAATATCCATCCTTCAGATCCAGGCTACTTATGAATTTCGCTTCCCGCAGTTGATCGAGTATGTAATCGATCCTGGGCATTGGGTATGCGTCCGTTACTGATATCGCGTTTACTTGACGAAAGTCCACGCACAATCTCCACTTGCCATTTTTATACCCGATACTCAAAATGAGTATTGGGGTATATTAGATTTGTGGTAAAAATGGATGTGTGTAACGTCCAGAAGGAATCGTTTCCGACCCCATAAAGTATATATATTCTTGATCAGCATCAATAGCCGAGTCGATTGAGCCCTGTCTGTCTGTCCGTCTGTCCGTCCGTCCGTCCGTCCCCTTCAGCGCCTAGTGCTCAAAGACTATAAGAGCTAGAGCAACGATGTTTTGGATCCAGACATCTGTGATATGTCACTGCTACAAAAATATTTCAAAACTTTGCCCCGCCCACTTTCGCCCCCACAAAGGACGAAAATCTGTGGCATCTACAGTTTTAAAGATACGATAATCATAGATAATGACCATATCTATCAGATTGCTGAATCTGGATCAGATCGGTTAATTTTTGTAGCCAAAAGAAACAAATCAATTTGCAGTGGCTACGCAGCCCCCGACGTCACTCTCAGACTGATTTTCTGTCTCTCTCGCACGCACTCTTTGTCGTGTCGTTCAATATTAGCGGCGTCTGCCGGAGAGAGCCATACTGACTTAGTATCGGGTATAACTGTAGAGTTGCGGTGTCCGCAGCAACTCACAACGTTCCACCTCGTTCTTCTTTACCATCACTATAGGCGAACTGTAGGGGCTCTTTGACGGCTCTATGCATCCCATTTCTACTAGTTCGTCCACTTTCTGGTTAATCTCGGCCTGCATTTTGGGGTTCTTCGGGTAATATCTTTGCTTAATCGGTTGCGGGTCACTCATGGTGATTGTGTGCACCGCCACATTAGACACCCCCTCGATTTTGGAAAACGCCTCCAACTCTCGGGCTAAGAAGTCTCCACTGGCTCTTCCCTCGCCCCCTCATTCTGCCTCAAGCCCGCTGACACCTCTCTGGCGGCCACTCTTAGGGTCGTGTCCGTTTTGTTGTCGGACTCCGGAGCCGTGTCTCCAGCCTTCGCCACGGACAGTCTTTCCGCCTGGTCTCCTCGTTCCCGATCTTGGGCAGGGATCACCACCCTGTGCCCTGCACAGGTCACCACTGCCCCGACCGCACGGAGAAAATCCCATCCCAACACTAACTCATCAATCACACCCGGCAATACGAGTAGCCCCATTGGGATCTCCTTGTTCCCAAAGCATACCTTCGTTTCAATCTGGCACGTGACCTCCTGGCTATGGCCATCCGCCAACCTCACCCCTTTCCTTGCCGCCGCCTCCCGGCCTTTAGTCGGTCCGCCAGCTCGCGGCTCACGAAACTGCTGGTAGCTCCTGTATCCACCGTGGCTTGCAGCTCCATGCCCGCGACCTCCACTACTGCGGATAACTGCTCCTCCTCGCTGGTCAGCCTGCCGACTAGGCTTGAGGGACCGTTTCTTGCGACCCTGGCACGGCCCTCCGCGGTGTGGGTCGCGGGGCGATTCCCGTCTTCCTGCAGCACTGCCATGCCGAGATGCCCACTTTTCCGCATCTCCAGCAGTAGGTGAGAGGTCGGCCGTTGCACTCCCGGCTCCAATGATCCGCGCTCCCACACCTTCGGTACGCCTGGGCCGGATTCTTGACATATCCGTTCTCGATATTGCCTTTGGTTGGTGTCGGCATAAGGACACGCGCTCCTCTTTCCTCCCGTGCTGCTCCGTCCAGCGGGCCGTCTTTGCATCGCCGACATGCCGTTGTCTCGGCTGGCTTGTGGAAGGGATTCGCTGCCCGGGCTTTCACGGTTGGATTCTCCCGTTGGAACTCTAGGCGGTCCCTCTCCAACGCCTCGAACTCGTCTGCCAGTTCCATCATGGTGTCGAGATCCTTGCACCGGTGCGGCCTCATATACGCTCTGAGATCGGGCATGCTATTCTCACGAATCAACTCCGTTTGCTCCTCTTGGGGGCCGCATAAGTGTCTGCATCTCTACCATATACTCTTTGAATGGCTCGCCCCATTTCTGTTTCCGCATCCTCACTTCCTGCAGCAACTTCTCAAAATATCCCCGCGGCAGAAAGTAAGCCTGGAAGCTGGACGAGAACTCTTTCCACGTTCTCCACTGTCGATTGTTCGCCACGAACAACATCAGCGCCCGCCCTTTTAGCAGCTCCGGCATCGCCCTTGGGATCAGATCCGGATCCAGACCGTACGTCTCGGCGGACCACTCGACCTGCTCCAAGAGCTCGAGAGGCTTCGTCGTCCCGTCGAACCGGAACGACCACTCTCTCACCTGTTTCGCCACTCTAGCGTAGTCCAGGTGTGCTGGCCGTATGGTGGCTGGTTCGGTTCTCCCCCTTTCGGTCTCTCGGCTTCGATCCCTTCCTTGGTGGCGGGACCTGCTAGGCGTCCCTGTGTGCGAGCGTTCCGGTATTGGCACTGAGAGACCCGCGATCAATTCTCGTTGTATGTCGACTGGGGACCTCCACAGCGCCGCCGCGGCTGCGCCGGGTGGGGGTGCCAGGTGCTAGTACGCGGCTTGTTTGTCGTCCGCCCGGGGTGTCGGCGAGGACCTGTCCGCCCGACACTCCCATACCTCAATCAGATCGGCCCACTCTGACTCATCCTCGTGTTCCCTCATCCACTCCTTAAATGTTCTTCTCATTTCGTCCACTGTGCCCTCCAGCCGCACGCCGAAGGCGTGGCCGCATTGGACAAGCTCCTCCTTTCTCAACCGGTGGATCCATTGTCCATTCCCATTCTCTCGTCTATATTTCTCCTCCCTTTGTCCTACTATTTGTCGTTGTAGGCCCCACGTTGGGCGCCAGTTGTAACGAACGCTCAGCGGTCGGCCGATTCGTCGCAACGTATTTTTATTGTTTCCCCCAACGACAAATGATAAGACCTTCCTTTTCTTTAATCGAATTTCGCTTTATTCGTAATTATATTAGGACTTAGGGCTAGATGTTACAATTTCACTTATCTACGGATCTCCACCACGCGTGGGCTCTCGTCGGGTGTGGCAGCGTTGAGGCTAATGATTGGGGCAATTTGACCTCCGCTATTGCTTTTGCCCGCCACTCAAATCCGCCACTCTACGTCTCGCACTCCCCTCCTAGCTTCCGCCGGCAAATGTAGATCACCTCTTAACTTAGACTCACTCTGGGGGCAGGCGGGGCCTGTCTTCCTGTTGCTATTCACTTCACTGCACTTCTTCGAACCGTACCGGGTATCACTCTTACGTTTCGGCGGGGTTTCAACGTGCGCGCGCAATCACTTATCCACGGAAAAAGAGCTCCGCTTCGTCGCCGCAGCCTCCTTTTATAGCCCCTTGACGGGCCCCGGCTCGGCGTCGGTAGTTTTCCGGTGGCGTGATCCCATGCCCTTATTTGGTCATGCGTCGGATCGCCGGATCTGGACTGACCTGCGCCTTATCCGGCCAGCCATCAGCCTTTATCCGACCGTCCCACCGCCTTTATCCGGCTGTGCTTTGGTCGAATTCAGCCTGTGGGCACCGCGGTTCCTCACAATATTAAGCTGATAAGGGGCGAATGTCTGTGTGTGTGAGTGTTTTTTTTTTGTTTTTTTTTTATTCATAGTAAAAATAGGATATATATATATAAAATATAAGAATATAAAAGTTAAAAATAAAAATATATAGCATATACATATATATGGACCAGACTTGAGGGACTGCCGTGAAGCATTGCTTCGCAAGGCTGGCTAGCCTATTACGGCCGCTCGTTTCGTGTGCGTTCAAGCCGCCTCAATTCCGAAGCGATTTCTGATGCAAGACTGCATATCGCCGTCCAATTTGCTTAGTTTTCCAGCATCCTAGGTACCAAACTTTCCACTGTAATGGGCACCCCTAGGGTGCCTTCTGCTCGCCTGCGGGCCTCTGAGAATCTGGCGCATGCGGTCAGGACATGCTCAGCGTTTTCTATTATTCCGCAGCAGCTGCACAGCCCATCTTCCTCGTGGCCAAAGCGGTGGAGGTACTCTTTAAAGCACCCGTGGCCGCTGAGAACTTGTGTCAGCGAGAACGTAAGTTCTCCATGCCGCCGATTCATCCATGCTGCAATGTTGGGGATTAGTCGGTGGGTCCAACGGCCGGTTTCAGCATTATCCCATCTGAGTTGCCAGCTCTCAAGACATTCAGCCCTCGCCCTGGTCTTAACCGTTCTAGCGTCTGCCTGTGTGTTGGCGGCCTTTCTTCCCTTGTGGATTTCGCTGGCTTCCCTCGCTGCGAGCTCTACTGGTGGTATGCCGCTTATTACCATTATTGCCTCTGTGGAGACAGTACGGAACGCCGAGCTCACCCGCAGGGCTCCGAGTCTGAAGTCCGACTCAATGCCTTAGTGTAGCTCCTGGTCTTCGTGGCCTGGGCCCATATTGGCGCTGCGTATAGTATGGATGATTTGGCCACGTTAAATAACAGTCTCCTACTCGTTGACTTTGGGCCTCTGTGGTTCAGCATCATGCGTGAAACCGCTATGACTAGGCCGCGTGCCTTCTAATGTGTCTGCTGCAGGTGCTCTCTAAACGACAGCCTGGTGTCCAGCATAACTCCCAGGTATCTAATCGCTCGTTTTGAGGTAATTGAGGCTCCTCCTACGGTTATCCTCGCCGTCTCCACCTGTTTCCTGCTGCTGATGAGAACCGCTTCCGTCTTGTGCTCGGCTAGCTTGAGCCCTGCCAGGTCTAGCCAGTCGCTTATGGTTCCGATTGCCTCGTTCATACAGCTCTCGGTCTCCGCCAGGGTTTTCTTCGTGACCGTCACCGCGACATCGTCAGCGAATCCCACGATTTCGACTCCTTGTTGGAAGCTGAGGCGAAGAATTCCATCATACATGGTATTCCACAGTAGAGGTCCCAGTACAGATCCTTGTGGGACCCCTCCCGTGATGGAGTATGACCGAGGGCCATCTTCCGTGTCGTAAATCATCCATCTGTTATCCAGGTAGTCACTGACCATCGCCTGTAGATATCCGGGGATTTCGAGTGTGCGCAGGGAGGACATTATCCTGCTCCAGGATGCCGAGTTAAATGCATTTTTCACGTCCAGTGTTGCCACCAGACAGTATTTTTTGGCCGCGCCGAGCCAACGTGTGCCTTCCAAGGCCTTTCTGGCAGTGCCGCACACCTTGTCTAGCGCATCCAAGCGCCTCGATTGCCTCCGTTAACCTTGCGCTGATTATGCTTTCCAGCATCTTACCTGCGCCGTGGTTACTACTGACGATGCCTTTAAGTTCAAAATTGACAATTCAGTTATGGGTCTCCGAGCGACAAACGGAACATACTATCGAAGACATCAAAGTTGTTTGACCCCTTGGTTTATTAAGTCCTATCGTTATAAAAGGCAAGATCCTATTGCAGGAGCTTTGGCTTAACAAACTAGATTGGGATGAGTCGATCCCGCTGCATTTGGAAACAGCGTGGAATAGGTTGAAAAATACACTATCTCAATTGGAAGACATATCCATATCTCGGTTTGTGTATTGCGATCCGATGTCACCGGTTCAAATACATGCCTTTGCTGACGCCTCCATGAGAGCGTATGGAGCGTGCGTCTATATACGTAGCAGAACTGCAGAAGGTTTAAAAATATCATTGTTGATTTCGAAATCCAAAGTAGCGCCGCTTAAGACCAAAACGCTCCAAGGCTTGAGTTATGTGCCGCTCACCTTCTCGCAGATCTCTGTCACAGAATCAAGCCCTATTAAACGTGCCCATTGAACGAGTCGTTTATTGGTCGGATTCAGATGTAACTCTCCATTGGATCCGGTCTCATCCATCGTCGTTGTCGACTTTCGTTTCAAATAGAGTGGCTGAGATTCAAGAGTGGTCAGATGATGCTACGTGGCGGCATGTACCCACGAAACAGAACCCAGCAGATATTGTCTCAAGAGGTTGTGACGTCGACGAAATCGTTCAGTCAATTTGTTCGAAGGACCATCTTTTCTGAAAGAGGAAGAAGAAAACTGGCCCAAGAACGCTCATTTCGAACACTCCGATGATCTTCAGCTGGAAAAGAGGAAGACTGCGGTCGGGTTGACCGCGGCTGTGCGAAGTTCGGAGCTGTTAGATGTCGTCGAGGGATTCTCGTCACACCTCAAACTGCTTAGAGTGTTCGTGTATGTGTTCCGCTTTATAAGAAAATGTAAAGACCCAAGCCTAAATTTCGAAAAAACTATCTCACCGACCGAATACAATGAAGCTTTTTAAAAAGTTGTCGAAATCATCCAGCATCACGAGTATCACAATTGGTCCTAGTCTTCAGCGGTTGAACCCATTCATCCATGAAGACACAGGGACTTGGTGCAACTTTTCGTTGTTGCGAGTGGGGGGGGCGACTAGCCAAAGCTCCTATATCATACGATGCCAAGTTTCCTCTGCTTTTGACTAAGCGCTCGCAATTCGTGCGAAGCTATATTCGTCGTCTGCACCATTCGAATTTTCATGTCGGCCCACGAGCACTTGTGAGCATCCTTCGACAGAGCGTGTGGATAGTGAACGCTCAGGAGGTCTGCCGTCAGACAGTTCGATCGTGTATGCGCTGTTTTAAATGCAAGCCTCGATTGCTGACGCAACTCATGGGGAATTTACCCGCAGATCGACTCCGTGCTCTCCGCCCATTTTCAATTTGCGGCGTTGATTTTTGTGGACCAGTGCACACGACATTGAAAATTCGCGGAAGGCCCCCATACAAGTCATACATTGCGCTTTTTGTTTGTTTTGCGTCCAAGGCGGTTCACCTAGAAATAGTTTCCGATCTAACCACTGATTGTTTTTTGTTGGCTTTTCAAAGGTTAGTCGGGCGCCGAGGATATCCCCAAGTCGTTCATTGCGACAACGGGACGAACTTCGTCGGAGCGAGCCGCCATCTCAGCGCTCTGCGGATCAGGCTCAAGGAGCAAGGAGACGCAATTCGCGACTTCGCGTCAAAGAACGGATGCGAATTTGCGTTCATACCGACGCGAGCTCCTCACATGGGAGGGCTATGGGAGGCAGGTGTAAAAACTGCCAAGAGCCTACTCCTACGGGCGGTAGGCTGCGCGCTCCTAACCGCCGAAGAGCTCGCCACAGTCCTCGTCGGCATCGAGGCCATAATGAGTTCGAGGCCGCTGGGAGCCATCAGCCAAGATCCAAGCGACGGCGAGGCCCTAACACCCGGCACCTGCTGACAGGCGGGTCGCTCATCGCCCCCCAGCACTGCGGACTCCAGACCAGGAGAGTCTCAGTTGCTTGCGGCGATGGCGACTTGTCTCGTCAGTCAGGCAAGCGTTTTGGCAGCGATGGTCCCGCGAATATGTCCTGGGGCTGTAAATTCGGGCAAATGGCACCAGCAGCAACCGAACCTCGAGGAAGGAGACCTCGTCATCGTGGCCGAGGACAATCTGCCGCCTCAGGAGTGGCTCGTGGGGAGGGTCATCGCCACGCACGCAGGAGAGGACGGCATGGTCAGGGTCGTCGAAATAAGGACTAGCACTGGAGCGGTTTTTCGGCGGCCCATACACAAATTAGCGCCGCTCCCAATGTGTTGAAGCCGATGCAGGCGTTCAACGGGGCCGGTGTTGCGTGACCTTCCATCCATGGCCACAATTATTAGTTATTGATCTGAATTATGAAGTCTAGTGTAAGTTAGGCTAGGGCAAAGCGGGAGCGCAATAAAAGCTCGCTCTCTCGCTCTTGGCGAATTCGCCCCGCTTTGCCACCGTAGGTTAGCTAGAGTAAGAGATTTGAATTGTGAAGAAAATATAGTTGTTCGCCAACCTTGAATTTTTCGCCCCGCCAAATAAATAATTTAAATTACAGCCACCCAAAGTTTTCGGTAATTGATTAGAAAAACTCTTCTAATTTTCAGGACACGTGAGCACCAAATCACTGGAGGAGTTCCCCAAGGATCGGTCCTCGGCCCGCTGCTGTGGAACATCATGTATGATGGAATCCTCAAGATGGATATGCCAATGGGCGCCACGGTGATAGGCTTTGCCGACGACATAGCAATAGTCGTAGTGGCAAAACAGAAAGAAGCGGCGGAAGAAATCTGCAACGACGCGGTAGAGAGAGCCAGAACATGGCTATCAGGGAGGGATCTCTCATTAGCCACCCACAAAACGGAGGCGGTGCTCATAAGCAGCAGGAAAGTAGTGGAGACGGCCACGATCCGAGTAGGAGACTGCACTATTAGCTCCAGTCCAAGCCTGAAGTACCTGGGGGTCATGATTGACCACAGACTCAGCTTCAAGCATCACATGGCGTATGCAAGCAGCAAAGCAGGAAAGACGGCAGTGGCCCTATCCCGCATCATGGCCAACACCGGAGGCCCAAAACAGCCAAGGCGAAAGCTACTAGCGAGCGTAGTTGGCTCAACGCTAATGTACGCTGCACCAATATGGGTTGATGCAATGAAGCATAAAACATATGCCCGAGAATGCAACGCAGTCCAGAGGCTGTGTGCCCTGAGGGTGTGTTGCGCATTCAGAACGGTATCCCAAACTCCATGCACTTGTGGTATCTTCGGGGAGTTGACTTGGGTCGTATTCTGCAATACCCCCACCCCCGGCGAATTCTTCCTTTCTCCAGGAGGGGCTTTGCTATAGCCGGTGGAACTTTCAGAGTCAGGGTCTGCGGGCTCCTATAGGCTGGTCTGATGGAGATGGCTGCGGCCTCGCAGATTTCCACCCCTGCCTGCGCTTTGAGTTCCGCTAGGACTTCCTCTTGGGTGGACACTTCGTCTATGTCCCTTACCTCCAAGATGACAGTTTCGGTAAGACTCCTTACTTCAACCGTGCTTCCTAGCGCTTCCTTGACTGCTGCCTGCAACTCGTGGGTTCTCGGGTTCGCCGATTTTTCCAGCATCAGCAACAGCTCTCCTTTTGCTGTGCGTCGCACCCTTGCACCGATTGCCTAGCTTTTTAAGACTTGCTCTGTTTGACTTCCTTAGAATGTTGCATATGAGACAGTGCTGGTGGCGGCGATGACTATTGCATCGCTGCGTGGCGGTCTTGGTCGTTGCTGCTGCTTGGCTTTGGCCTTTGCCTAGCTACGACTTCACCACACCCACCTCTCGATCTTTGGGGCGTCTCCGGTCCCTTGCGAGCTACGGCGTCCCTCATTTGGCCTTCCTGCGGCTTATTCTCCGTTTTTTTTTTTTTTACTTTTTGGGTCCATGTTTTGGCTTCTTCGGCCTTGGGGACGGGGACGGGGACGGGGACGGTGGTGGTGTTCCTGGGCTCTGGCCGTGCCCTCTTTCCCGCCCTCTCGTCACTTCGGCTGTGTAACCTTGGCTACAGCTGCTCCGCAGAGATCGCCTGCCAGCACGATTCAACTCTCGCTGCAGATATTCGATCTCATCCACCAGATCCTCATTGGGTTCGTGATGGACCTCTTTGGGAGCACCATCAGCTTCCTCAACTCTCTGGCCTTTGGCCAAGCTCGCCAAATGCGCCATGGCTCTCTTCGGGTCTGCTTGCTCTCTTGGGGCGCTGCAGCGTTGGAGGAGAGGATCTTGCGCGCTCCTCCATGCTTCCGCCGGCTGGTTTTGGCGATCGCGCCAGCGCATTTTTTTTTCCGGCGAAAGGATTCTCCTCATCCAGGCGAATGAGCTTGTCAGCGGAGTGCTGCAAGCCGCAGCTTGTTCCGCTGATCGCTCATCTCCGATCTGGCCGTTGATCTGCAACTCCGGTTGCTGTGGCCGCGCCCTCTATTGGCCAGACGCTGTCGTTTTCCAGCACTTAGCTCCGTGCTCCAGTCAGCTGTTCTTCCGTCGTTATCCAACACCACTTGCGGTGTGCTTGGCCAATTTTGCCCAAAACAAAAAGAAGGCAGCAACCAACAAGTGGCGCAAGAATCACAGCAAAGAAGAATAGGAAAACAGGCACTTACCTGCAGTCCTTCCCCCCCTTCGGCAAGGGCTCGACGGCGTCCCACGGAATTTCGGCAGTACTATTGGCCAGGTGGCCGCTTCTCTGCTTGCGGACTTGTGTTCCGCGCAGGTAAGTAACGCAGCACTACTATGGCTCGCGCTAACTACTCTTTGCCTCTTTCCCAGGCTAACTTCCGACGTTTTCCACTGAATTATACGGAAACGATTTAAAAACACGACCGCACTCACTAGAATACACACTGTGTGTCCCTGGAAGTTTGAGTTTGAGTTTCCCAAGTGCGGTCGTGTTTGCAAGCGAGCTCCGAGTTTTCTACAAACAAAATCCGTATCACGCTGGAATCAAAACAGAAGACGGTTCAAGTCAGGCTTTCAGCGTCCCGTACTCACTGCGCATGGTGGCTGGCGGCGGAGACTTCCATTGGTTGCAGGGGCAAACGCAGACGAGCAGATAGGCCAGGGGGGGGTGATCGTTGGTTTTGGCGCATTTCTCTATCATCGTGTTGGTGGTAGGAAAAATAAAAACAACTTTCACTCAAATCGCTTCACTTGCCTCGATTTATATTTACGGATCAGCTGATCGAGCAGAGTGCTTACAGCACGGAGTTGCCGGACAGCGTAGGACAGTCATAGGGTTGCCAGATAGGGCCAACCAGTTTGAAAGTTGAGCGCCACCGGAAAATCGCGCGGGCCCCAAATTTTAAATTTTTAAATTTCTAATTTCAAAATCGAGTATTTGGCAGTTACAAACAGGAAGAATGGAGGAGGAGGAAAAGCGGGTCTTTGAGAGGAGAACTAGCCTGCAGCGTTCCCCACCACAGTGGCAGACGCCCCGAGGCATTTGGCCCAGGGAGCAGGCAGTTGAGAAGCCGGTCCAGCTAAGCTTGGTACCGGAACTCCACTTAAGGCGCCCCTTAGAGTGCTGCCAGCACTGACTGTGTCTGCACCAGCAGAAGTCCCTGTCAATCCTTTGACTTCAGCAGTGCTTCCACAGACAAAAGCGGTACAGGACCAAAGGCGACGGAGATCTGCGGTCGATCCTGGCTTCGCTGGTAGAAAAGTCGACGGAATTGTCGAAGATGCTGAGGGACGCCCGTTATCTCAACAAGGAGATGAAAGAGTTGGCGCAGAACGTGGTGAGGATGCAAAAGTCCGCGCTTCACAGCTTCGACGCAAAGTTTCAGAGGAAGGAGAGGGTGGAGCGGCGTGATCAGGAGACGCAGTGCATTTAGGTCCGGTAGTTTTGGCTAGCTGTCTTTTCGTTGCTGCTCCGCATTCGAAGTGGATCGCCTGTGGTCGCTGAACGTAAACTCCTCGCTTACTCTCCACGTAGATCCCTATGGAGTGAGACGCTCATGAAGGTTAGGTCGATAATGGACCCTCGACCCGCCTTGAAGTAGGTTAGCTTCCTGCCATCGTTTGCGAGTATTACGTCCAAGGACGCAAATTCCTCGAGCAGACACGTGCTTGGCGTTGGTTTCCTTACTGCCCACTCTACGGACCACGCATTAAAGTCTCCGCTATTATTACGGGGGCTCTTCGCGCGGGTCTTCCGCTATAGGCGCTAGCATTCTTTGCAAGCGCGCTAGGTCCAGCTCGGCGGGGCATAGCAGCTATAGAAGGTTACCTCTCTAAGCTCGCTCTAAAAATCCTTCGTTGGCTGCGCATATTTCCTGGGGGTGGATTTGTACGGCCAGATGGCCGCCTTGCCGAAACTGCTGCTGGTCCAACCGCTTCCTGGTATCGCCCTGAATGGCTCGCAGATGAGCACGACTTCGGTCTTCCTCTCCCTGACTGCTTGTCTCAGGAGAGACTGAGCAGCTTCGCAGTGGTTTAAGTTCAGCTGAGTACACCTCATGCTGATCTTTTAGTCAGGGCGTTCCTAAACAGGGGGCATCTACCGTGCCGGCCACGTGCTTCCAGTCTGCGCTCGTTCCCTTGCAGAGCATGCACTGTGGTTCCAGGCTACAGTCCTTTGCCAGGTGGTTCTCCTTTCCACATCTTCTACACAGCTTGGACCTATCTACTTTGCTACTGCACTGTCGTGCCATATGCCCAAACTCGAGACATCTGAAGCATTTGGTGACGCTGATTCGCTCACGCAGTCTGCATCTTACCCAGCCTACTTTTAGGACTCATATTTTCAGAGCCTTTTGAGCGCTCTCCGCTGGCAGCCTGATTGTGGCCGTCTGGGTTCCGCCGTATGCCTTTCTCAGCTGGATGTCATCCGCAGACAGCTCCGCCAATTCCACCTGGCTTCTCAGAGCTTCGCATATATCCTCCGTGGTGGTTATTTCGTCAGGTCCTTGCACTCTACGGTCACCCGGTGCGACAGGCTACGGACTTCTGCGTGCTCCTTCAGCGTATTGGCTACCAGGCTTTTAAACGTTCCGTCTCCTCTCCCGACTTGTTGAGCTGTAGTAGTAGCTCTCCTTTTTGGGTCTCCTGATCCTGGCGACCGCATCACCGAGTCCACGCAGGGTTTTCGTCCGTCTAACTTGCGCAGTATCTCTGCATAGGTCTTTTCACCTTTGGTGGCAATGGCGATGGCGTCTGGTCGCGTCTTGTCGCGAGCGCTCCAGTCGGCTTTTGCGGCCTCTTCCTTCTGCGTCGGTTGGACACTGTCAGGAATGGGGTCTCCTCCGGCTCCTTTCTCTCCCTTTAAGCGTGGGCGTCCTTTTCAACTGCTACTCCTGGTGTGGTCTGGACCTCGACCGCTGCCTTGGTCTCTTTGTCCGGGGTGTTGGTGCACCTGCAGCCTGTTTCCTCTTAGGCTCTGGAGAGGTCTGAAAATCGGTGACGTCTGAGAGGACTGGTGGGTCCTGATCACCGCCTTAGCTCCTTCGTCGTGCAGCTGGATAGCAACTAGCTCATACAGCACCCTTATGCTCTCGATCGAGTCCACATGGGTTGGTGTATGGATCGCTCTTGCCATCTCGAGCATCTCCACTAGCTGCGTGATCTCTCGTCCTAGATCGCGCAGCGCTGTGCTGCCCTGAGCTTTTTGGTGCTGCTCCGGCAGGGAGGGCGCAGCGGGCGTCGGTCCGTCACCAGTTGGCGTTCTCGCCATTTTTTTGCTTTTATTGAAGCTTCTGAGTCGATCGTCGTTATGGGTGTGATACTTTTACTCATTTTGTTGGGTGCAACTCATAAGCCGTTGTCCTTGTCTGTTGTACAGTCGCATTATGATCCATGGTTGTCTATGCAAGCAGGGAGGCATGCGAGGTTGACTCCGCCTTATGGGGTCGGGAGTTCAGAGCAGATCCGCGCTAGTCAGGAGTGACTCAACTGAGCCTGTACGTCCAATTTAATGGTTAGAGATTTGCAATTTTTCACGGGACGGGGCATTAACTGCAGCCGTCACTATTCTGTTAGGATTACAAAACTAGTCCCTGAATTTCCAAACACTTAAGACCTCTTCACACCTGTACTACGTGTAGAATATAACCAAACAAACTTAGAAAATCCATCAACGAACCAGTATATATTGTACTGTTTTTAGTCATTTCATTGGTCCAACGTGATCAATGTGATACGTTTTGTAACGGCCTATCACCCTTGTCTATTGGTTGCAAATAACCTCACGTTTTCCTGTTTTTCATGACAATGATAACTCGACACAACTATTTATTACGCGCCATACTTTGTCTTTTAACTTCGGAATATAATACGACTTTTCAATGATATCTTGTGTCTTTTTAACTGAAAAATGTCCTTGCTTATGTGCTATTGATATAATCTCATTTTCCAACTGAGCTGGTACTACGATGAGCTCCTTATCCGGATCCTTAAACAAAATCTGATTCTGAATATAATAATCCTCATATTCCTTGTCCTCCACAATACTTTTAACAGCTTAACCAATCGTCGGTTAGCTGAGCTTCTTTCAAACGATGAGCTATACTTTCGGTCACCATAAAACAAGATACACGACTCAACGCGTCAACGTGCCTCATCTTCGTTCCTGAGCGATGTTCTATAACATAATTAAAATCTTGTAGGTACATGGCCAACGTGCTACTCTCAAAGGAACGTCTTTCTTTTTGATCGTCATTGTAAATGCATTACAATCTGTGACAATTTTGAACTTTATACCCAAAACGTATACACGCCATTTCGCTAAAGCTTCGATAATTGCCAGAACCTCAAGGTCATAAGCAGGATATTTCTCTTCACATGGCTTAGTCTACGGCTCATATATTGAACTGGATGGAATTGGCTGTCTTCCAAACTCTTTGCAGTAACACGGCTCCATACCCCCATTTTGATGCATCAGTATGGATTTCTGTCTCCAACTTCGGGTTGTACATTTCTAAAACAGGTCTACTAATCAATGCTACCTTTAGTTGTTCAAACGCAACCTGATGTATCTCCTTAAATTCAAATTTAACATCCTTCCGCAGCAGATCTGTCAATGGTTTTGCAATAACAGCATAACCCTCAATAAACTTTCGGAAATAAGAAGTCAATCCTATGAAACGCTGCACTGTTTTTTTATCAACTGGACTGGAACTTTTCGACTGCCTCGTCTTCTCATCACTTGGTCTTATCGTGTTCTTTTCTATTATATACCCAGAAAATTAACCTTTTGTCGTAACAGCTGACACTTTCTCCAATTTATACGTAGCCCATTCATTTCCGCTATCTTCAGTACTTTTCTCAACTTTAACAAACCCTCTTCTATATCTTGACTACAAATAATAACGTCATCCATATAGACTGCTGCTTCATTATTCTTTCAAATCTCTCAACACAGCCATTATAAATCTGGTAACACCGCTGGAGAATTTGAAATTCAATGGTACATATAAAAATTCGAACTGACCATTCTGAGTCACAAAAGACGTATATTTTTGAGACTCGACTTCTACAGGCACATGGAAAAAACATTCGTTAAATCCAACGTGGTGAAATACTTTGCACTGCAGTTTCTCCAACACTGTATCCATATGTGACATTGGAAAGTTATCGCGAACTATTTTCTCATTCAGCTTTCGTAATCACAGCATAGTCTCTTGCTACGTTCTTTTTCGGTACCAACACTACTGGTGATGCATACTCCGATGTACTTGGCTTTATAATTTCTGAGCAGCCATCTTCCACTTGCTTGTCCACGATTTCCTGTTCACACAACGGTAATCGTCTCGGATGCTGGAAAATGGTATCTCATCACTAATAAATTTTCATTTTTATCGGCGCATCTACATTTCTCTGAGTTGGTACTTTCCTACCATACCCTAACTCTCTAGCATGTACTTCACTGAGATGACCAACATCAATTGAAAACTCCTTCTCAACTTCGTCAATACTTGACATGCAAATGCCTTTATATTCATTAAACAATTCCACGCATGAGGACGATGCTACCTGATCAAGTTTCTTATCTTTATCCTCGCCACAAACTCTACGAACAAATCTTGTTCCTGTCTTAGAAACTTGCATGTCCACATGATCCAGAATAGTCCTTCCTAAAATGGCTTCAAAACCAATATCCTCGTCTGGAATGACATGAAATTCTACCTCCATTCCAATCTCATCGATTTTCACTGGTATCGAAAAGCTACCAAAAGTTACAACTTGACTATCTCCAATACCTGTTAAACATTTCTCCTGGCGATCAGTTCAAGATTTCCAAATTTCAAAAATACCCTCCTGCGAATTAAACACAATCTGCTCCAGTATCAATCAAACCTTGGAATACCAAATTCGCGTACTTAATATCCTTTAATTCCAAACCTGATGGAGTGAAAATACCTGACGGCTTATTGACGACTTCCTTATCTCGAATAATGTTCGTATTCGATCTCTTTTCTTGTCTGGTTTCGACCTTGACATTACAGCTTGCAGCACGGTGTCCTGGTTGGCCACATTTGAAACAACAAAAATCATTTTTGGGACAATCTTTCCTCAAATGCGATTTGTCTCCACACTTAAAACATTTCCTAAAATTCTCTGCCATCGACCCTTTCACCGAACTCTCACTTTTATTACTCAGCGGCCAATTCTTACTCATCGCTTGGATCCGCCTCTAGCTTTCTGTAAACATCGATCTGAAATTTAAGCTCCTTTAAGTTTCTAGCTTGGTACAGCATTGCCTTACTTGCCCTAGCGTCTGGTATACCATCCACAAAATATTCGATTAAACTCTCATCATCTAGTTTAATTGGCTTGGCTATCTCCATTAACGCATACAAAAACTCATGCAACGACTCTCCTTTTTTCTGCTGGCGCTTTTGCAACATTCTATGTACTTCTACGGACGACAGTTTAACACTAAACTCATCCAACAGAGCTGCCTTCAACGAATTCCAGTTACGAATATCACGCAAACTACGAACGAAAGATTTTGCTGCACCAACTAACAACTGCTTGGCATAAATGAATAATTGTAATTGACTCCATTGAACAGTAGCTGCGCATTCTTCTAATTCCTCTATCCATTGATTGATGTCGGGGTTATTAGAACCAGAAAATTGTGACACACTACCTTCCACGTCTTTTAGCGTAAACCAAGATTTATACTCTGCCTGTCGCGTACCTGGTTTGAACTGCTACGGTATCATCCTCTGCTGTTACTACGGACTCATCCTCTGACTCTTCTTCATCCTCAACTGGAAAGCCGTGATGTATTAATAGTCTATCTTGCAAATCGCGCTTTCGTCCGTCGTCTGCAACGCAAGCTCTCTTAACTTCTCTCGCAAATCTGCGACTCTCAGTGTCATTATCTCTTCAACTTGCATCGTGACGATTTAAATACAAAAAATAATTGATATTAGCTTATATCTAAGAAAATGTAATTAAATCAACTTAAACAACCTTATTACTGCTGGCCTGTTAACAATTTTCCAGTTAACATCGATTTCGAAAACGCCTTTAAAGTCGTCACTGTTAACGATCGCTTCTCTGTTAACGCTCACCTTACTATGGGTTTACCCTTGTTAACTCTCGCTTCTGCGCAGAACTTTCCAGACTCCAAATTTGACGCACACACACCACCACATCCAGATCTCGCTTGCCTGTCGATGTCGCTGTTTGCCGTCCTCTCTTTGTTGCCTTGCCTTGCTCTCGCCGTTCGCCGATAACTCGTTGTCGCTTCCCGAATCGTCGCTGCTTCTGCTGTTACAAAATGAACTGCTGCTTGTCTTTTCTTGTAGTTGTAGTCTCCGTCCGACGCAGTGCAACACAACAACAATCAATGTTCTTTGATTCTTGCTGTTTGCTGCCGTCGTTTTGTCGCTTCTGCTTCCTTTGGAACGAACGCACTCAGATTGTCGTCTCTGTGCCGCTTGTCTCCTTGTAGCTCTAGCCTCTCAGACGCAATGCACAACAACAACAACGAAGGTTTTGATTCTTGCTGTGTTTGCTGCCGTCTGCGTCGTTTTGTCGCTTCTGCTCTCTTTGGAACGAACGCGCTCAGATTGTCGTCTCTGTGCCGCTTGTCTCCTTGTAGCTCTAGCCTCTCAGACGCAATGCACAACAACAACAACGAAGGTTTTGATTCTTGCTGTGTTTGCTGCCGTCTGCCGTCGTTTTGTCGCTTCTGCTCTCTTTGGAACGAACGCGCTCAGATTGTCGTCTCTGTGCCGCTTGTCTCCTTGTAGCTCTAGCCTCTCAGACGCAATGCACAACAACAACAACGAAGGTTTTGATTCTTGCTGTGTTTGCTGCCGTCTGCCGTAGTTTTGTCGCTTCTGCTCTCTTTGGAACGAACGCGCTCAGATTGTCGTCTCTGTGCCGCTTGTCTCCTTGTAGCTCTAGCCTCGTGTTCGCCAAAAATTTCCAAATACACGCACAAATCTCACTTGCAAATGTTGTTGTCTTGGCTTATCCCGGTTGAGCCCCCAATTTGTAGTAGTTTAAAGTTGCTTGATGGCAACGAGTAACATTTATTTGATAAGTATGTTGACTTAAAATTATAACAGCTCCAAGTTTTACAAGTATGTTTGTGAATAATTATATGCGTGTACGTCTGATGCGTGGCTGAACTGACAACTGACTAATCTCTCTCTCTTGCTATCGGCTCTCTCAGAGCCGATTACTGCTCCATCCCGACGACACGACGAAAACACGAACGCTTCGTGTCTCTCTCTTTCCTTCGTTTCCTACATATATATATATAAAATATAAGAATATAAAAGTTAAAATAAAAATATATAGCATATACACATAAATGGACCAGACTTGCGGGACTGCCGTGAAGCATTGCTTCACAAGGTGGCTAGCCTATTACGGCCGCTCATTTCGTGTGCGTTCAAGCCGCCTCAATTCCGAAGCGATTTCTGTTGCAAGACTGCATATCGCGTCCAATTTGATTGTTTTCCAGCATCCTTGGTACCAAAACCTTCCACCGTAATGGGCACCCTAGGGTGCCTTCTGCTCGCCTGCGGGCCTCTGAGGAATCTGGCGCATGCGTCAGACATGCTCAGCGTTTTCTATTATTCCGCAGAAGCTGCACAGCCCATCTTCCTCGTGGCCAAAGCGGTGAAGGTTACTCTTGCTCCCGCGGGACTGCCGCTAGGCATTACTTCGCGGTGCGGGCTGTGGGGTCATCTTTCTGGCTTTGTTTGTCCGGCTTCGCTCCAGCCTGCGCAGCTCCTTGTCACGCTTGCTGCCATGTCGGCGACCGCGTTCCATGATTGCTCATCGGCTAGCATCTGGTCGGTGAGGGTTCCACATTCACTTCTGCAAGCGTCTCCCCTAGCCTCGTTCGTTTTTGCGAGAAGCGGGGCATACAAAGAAGACGTGCTCTGCATCCTCGTCGACTCCAATTGGCGGAGCCTCTTGCTCGCTGGTAGGCACGCCGAGCTGCGCAGCACTCCCTCCTGGGATCCTCCTTGGCAATGTGCTCATTCCACCACGGTACTGGCCGGGTGCCTGCTTCCTCCGATCTTTCTTTTTTCATGGCTGCATAACAGGTCGCTTTGACGGTCCTGTAACGGCAAGCGCGATGCTTTAGCATCCCGGCGGTGCTTAGGTTTTCTGCTGCGAGAGGAGCGCGGCTCTGCTCAGGATTTCCTCCTTGTACCCGGCCTGGAGCGCCCGCTGTATCCTTGTTGTGTTCCTGGGTGCAAAGGTTTCCGTCATTACAGCTAAGTGGTCGCTATGGGTGTAAGCACTCAGCACTTGCCACTTCGCGTGGCGTGCGAGCTCTGGCTTGCAAAGGTGAGGTCTATAATAGACTCCCGCCCTGCTTTGCTGAACGTTGGTGTGGTTCCTGTGTTGAGGAGACAGACGTTCAGGCTTGCAAACTCGTCCAGGAGCGATGTCCCACGGGGTGTGTTCTTGGCGCTGCCCAAGTCGTGGCCCAGGCGTTAAAGTCGCCCGCTATCAGGACCGGCGATTTACTCTGCGTCGTTAGCGATGTTGCTGATGATCGCCTCATACTCCTGCTGCGTGAACCTTGTGCTATGTAGCAGCTGTAGACAAAAGTCCCGCTGTGCTTAGCTCTCAATATCCCACTCTGGATGCTCTGTGGTAAGCTGGCCTGGTTGTGGGCCACAGCTCCAGATTGCTGCTCCTCCGTCTGAGCTTTGCTGCCAGACTCCCTCGTGTTTTTTGCCGTAGGGCTCGCTGAGTAGCGCTATGTCGATCTTCTGCTCCAGGACTGTTTGCGCCAACAGATCCTGAGCAGCTCGGCACTGGTTTAGGTTGAGCTGCAGGAGCTTGTTGTGTTTTTTTTTTTTTTTTTAATTCCATATTTTATTAGGTAGTGAAAAACAGAAATGAAAAGCGTTTACATGGTAATATACAGCAGTATAGAATTAGTAGTATAGAAAGAAGTATTAGGTATTTAAGTAGGTAGGTTTGGTTTGCCAGGTGCTCCTGCGGGACGACCGTCAAGTATTGCGTCGCAGGCCCGGGCGGGCACTCTATGCCCTCCTGTCTGCCGTCTTCTGGCGCGCTCGTCCTCGCGTAGCTGACGCAATTACTACGCACGCAAGTTTCATACAGCATCCCATTTGCGCGTGTCTTCCAGCATCACTCTCACAAGTGTTTCCTTGTCAGCCTTTCTCCACAGCAATCCTCCATACTCTCTCTCTCCGCTTCGAATCTCGCGCAGTTGAAGAGTATGTGCTCCGCATCTCTGGCATTCCGTCGCAGGCAGGACAATCTCCGTCTATTTCGTGGCCAAATCTATGCAAGTATGCTTTAAAGCAACCGTGGCCGCTTAAAAGTTGCGTCAGGAGAAGTTTACACTCCCGTGACTTCGCGTGCACCACTCTTCGACTCTTGGGATTAGGGTGTGCGTCCATCTCCCTTCGTCGACTCCGTCCATCTGCGCTGCCACTCGGCCATTGTGTGCTGCCGCTCCCGTTGTCAGATAGCGTCCCTATTTGGCTCCGCCGGCGCTATATCTCTTCGCTGCGAGTATATTTTGGCCGCCTCCCTTGCTAAAGGTCGATTGGTGCCGTCTCAGCAATGATCAGAGCCGCGTCGTCGGATACCGTGCGGAATGCACTGCATACTCGCAGGGCTCCAGCCGATATGTTGCCTGAATCTTCCTCATATATGCTTTTGTGTTGGCCGCCTTCGCCAGACCGCTGCACCGTATAGTACTGTCGCCTTTAGCACGTTGTGTAGTAGGAGCCGCCGTCCTTGCTTCGGGCCCTCGTGTTGAGCATTATTTTATTAAAAATAGGATATATATTATATAAAATATAATAATATAAAAGTTAAAAAATAAAAATATATAGTATATACTTATATATGGGCCAGACTTGCGGGACTGCCGTGAAGCATTTCGCTCGTTTCGTGTGCGTTTAAGCCGCCGTAATTCCGAAGCGATTTCTGCTGCAAGACTGCATATCGCCGTCCAATTTGATTGGTTTCCAGCATCCTTGGTACCAAACCTTCCACTGTAATGGGCACCCTAGGTGCCTTCTGCTCGCCTGCGGGCCTCTGAGAATCTGGCGCATGCGTAGGACATGCTCCGCGTTTTCTATTATTCCGCAGCAGCTGCACAGCCATCTTCTCGTGGCCAAAGCGGTGGAGGTACTCTTTAAAGCACCCGTGGCCGCTGAGAACTTGTGTCAGCGAGAACGTAAGTTCTCATGCCGCCGATTCATCCATGCTGCAATGTTGGGATTAGTCGGTGGTCCAACGGCCGGTTTCCGCATTATCCATCTGAGTTGCCCTTGTGGATTTCGCTGGCTTTCCTTCGCTGCGAGCTCTACTGGTGGTATGCCGCTTATTACCATTATTGCCTCTGTGGAGACAGTACGGAACGCCGAGCTGACCCGCAGGGCTCCGAGTCTGAAGTCCGACTCAAAGCCTTAGTGTAGCTCCTGGTCCTCGTGGCCTGGGCCCATATTGGCGCTGCGTATAGTATGGATGACTTGGCCACGTTAAATAACAGTCTCCTACTCGTTGACTTTGGCCTCTGTGGTTCAGCATCATGCGTGAAACGCCATGACTACGCCGCTTGCCTTCTGGTGTGTCTGCTGCAGGTGCTCTCTAAACGACAGCCTGGTGTCCAGCATAACTCCCAGGTATCTAATCGCTCGTTTTGAGGTAATTGAGGCTCCTCCTACGGTTATCCTCGCCGTCTCCACCTGTTTCCTGCTACTGATGAGAACCGCTTCCGTCTTGTGCTCGCTAGCTTGAGCCCTGCCAGGTCTAGCCAGTCGCTTATGATTCCGATTGCCTCGTTCATACAGCTCTCGGTCTCCGCCAGGGTTTTCTTCATGACCGTCACGCGACATCGTCAGCGAATCCACGATTTCGACTCCTTGCTGGAAGTTGAGGCGAAGAATTCCATCATACATGGTATTCCACAGTAGAGTCCCAGTACAGATCCTTGTGGGACTCCTCCCGTGATGGAGTATGACCGAGGCCATCTTCGTGTCGTAAATCAGCCATCTGTTATCCAGGTAGTCACTGACATGTAGTGTACCAGAGTTTAAATATATATATATGTAAACAGATATATAGGCCCTTGATATCAGCAGATGACTATGACTGAACTTAAGGACGGCGTACAAATAGGGTTGGTCGTGTGCACTCTTGCTAGGCTCGGGTCTAGCTCGCCGGATGGTCGGGGTTCTTCCTCACCTAATTGTACTATCGTACTCCATAATTTAAATAGTGCACTTTACGGGAAACTATAAGTGATTATACAAAAACAAAGTAAGCTGAAATACTGATAGCGCGACACGCAAAATAAAGCCCTACTGAACATTTCTAATTAGAGAGAACCTAGGTGTTGATTGTCCCTCTCTTCTGTACCCACCCTACCATGACAATGCGTTCGAGTTCTTGCATTGTCCCTTGATGAATCCTTTACTAAGATTTACCACATTTATAAGATCCTGGCACGATACTCGACAGACCATTTTTATGATTTTAAAGATTTCATTTCAATTTAAAACGATTCATATTTTAATATAATGGGAGACTTCAATTTCAATATTCATTACGTTGCAGTTGTAGAAACACAACAATTGACTTAGGTTCTAATTTGTGGGTAATATTCCTTAATCCTATTTATCATATAAGTTTAGTTATAAATTCATTATTTTAAAGCATGAAAATTATTAGGGTATTAGATATATATATATATAAAAACGAGAGAACAAGAATCGAAATCGTAAACAAAAGCTAGATCAGCTGGGGTGCATTATACACACTGAGCAGACTGGTTTGAATCATTATACGTTGTATGCATATCTACACTTTCAAGCCAATGGCTCTTTTGACCAAACTACTTTTCGCTGTACATAATTACTCACTCCGGAGTTATTGTCTTACGCTGATCGTTGGGCCCAATGATGTCGTAGATGTTGACCGCAGCTGTTTAAAATATGGAAAATCATAAATATATAATGCATACAATACAATTACGCTACAAACACCGTCGCATAGTCATCAGCCAGTTGTTTTGGTTTTCATAATACAGACAGAAATTTAATTGTTATGCTCTATCGCGAAAATTGAACCAAAAAGTAACAAACGAAAGACAATTTAGTGTGCATATGCACATATGTATGTAGATATGTACGCGCGTAACATCAAAGAGGGGTGTTAATAAAGTTTCAGTTACATTACGTTAAACTGCTGATGTTTATGCGTTGGAACTTGATAATGAATTAAAAGTAAATTGGACAAAACTCGATCCCGTGCGGCTGCCTTGTAGACTCTTGCCCGCCTGAAGTTAGTTAGAGGTCAACAGGTGCGATGTATATGGTTCCTGGCCGTACTGACGAATCTTCCGCCAAGCCTATATTTAGTAATTTATGACTGAGCAGCACTAAAAATTCTTGGCGATTGAGGCTGATCTGGTTCACTTGGATCTTTGGAGATTCCGAACTCGGTGGTAATATAAGATCCAGAAAAGATGAATTATGGTTGGAGTTGGAGAGACCTCGACAACTGTACGCCTAAGCCAGCTCCCAGGGTAGTCTTCTCGAGACTATACGCGATGGGGCAGCTTAGGTACACTTCCCTGCAACATAGGTTATGTCAGCACGTGCACGGCATTAATATGAAAACATACCTTTTTCCCCAAATATATCTGCACTAAATTCTTCTTATTCACTGACCACTGGACTGTACGGCACTTGTAATTATATTTATTTATTTATTTATTTACAGCGAGGTTAGAGTTAAAACTATTAACCTAGCTTATTAGTGATAGCACTGGTTACTATGACCTTCGGCTATGTTGTTATTATGTTATGTTTATTATATTATATTTATTATATGTGAGATGTATTCCATGGGTTTTATATTAGAGTTAGAATAATGGATATAAGTTGGATTCTTTTAGATATTTTATGATTAGGTCTATTTCAGTTTTAGTTGGGTTAGAGGGGAATGTCAGCGGATTATTGTTAGCGAAGATTTTTGAAACGTATGTCTGTGAGTTGTGAGGATGGGCAGTCTTTGAGTAGGTGTTCTAAAGTTACTGGAACGTTGTTCAGGCAATGCGTACAAGTATTTATTTTGGTAGGGTCTAGGTAATGTTGGTGAGTTATTCTTGTATGTCCTAGTCTTAGTCTAATTATTTTGTTTGTTTTATCCTTGATGTGGTGTTTTGGTCTAGCCTTTTGGTGAATTTGTCGGCTGTTATTTGGTTGGGATTGATAAATTGATACCAGTTCGATGTTTGTTCTAGTTTTATAAGTTTGTTTTTAAGCATTTTTGTCTTGAGGTGTTTATTAATGTCTGATATATTGTTATTGTGTGTGTATGTAAGGGGCATTATTGAAGCTGATTTCGCATTTTGGTCTGCTAGTTCATTTCCTTTTATGTTTTTATGACTGGAGAGTAGTTTTATTTTTTGGATGTAGTTGCATTAGAAGAGATCTAATTTTAGATTCATAATAGTTGAAGTTTCGGGTTTGCCTATGGCTTGAAGAGAGGATAGAGAGTCTGAACATATATATATTTCCGCGCATTAGCTTTAACAATTTGTATTGCCTCGATATGGCTATGATTTCGGCAGAGTAAATGAAGAAAAAATTTTTGTGTAGTAAGCCACTTTTAAGGTGTTTTTTTTCCGTTGTGATTGCAAATGATGTGGTACTTATGGTTTTGATCCATCCGTAAACAGAAAAGTGTGATCATTAAATTGGTTTTTGATGGTAAGAAAGTGTTGTTGGTATATAGAGTAGTGTTATTATTTTTGTCTAGTTTTTCAAGTTCGGTATTTATGGTATTTGGTTGGAATTTCCAGAAAGGTAGCTTAGTTTTTATCTCGGGTTTTATGAGAAGGCTTATGTTTTGTTTTTTGCAATGTTGTAGTGAGTAAGTTATTGCTGAAGGTATTTTGTTGTTGAAGTGGATTCTGCTTTGGAGGACTTTGAGATTTTGTGAAGAGTGAGTTGTTTGGAAAATAAAGGTTTTTATTAGTTTGGCTTGTAGAAAGTCACGTCGATCTGCAACTGTGTTTATGTTAGCTTCATTAAAAGATTTGTAACCGGGGTGTCCTGAATGCTCCAAAGCTATCCTTACTGCACAGTTTAGGATGGTTTGAATTTTTTTAAGCCAAGTTATTGAGGAATTGCCGTAAAATACTAGTCCGTAGTCAATTTTGGAAACTATTATTGCTTTTGTGATTGATATTAGTGTATGCGTATGCATTGAACTTGTTACTGGAGAACATTTATTATATTAATTTTGTTTGAGAGAGAGCTAGCTAAGTCTTCTATGTGTCTAGTCCATCTATATTTGAATCGAATGTGAGTCCTAATATTTTTAAGTGGTCTACGCTCGAATGTTTAGTTTTTGTTGTTATTGTGCATTTACAGTTATGTTTACGGCATATATGTAAGTGTTTGCATTTTATAAAATGATAAGGATGAGCCTGAAAACGAACACCATTCGTCGATTTTTTGGAATAGATCATCGAGATTTAAATTTCTTGGGTTGGTTTTTTTTAAATTTGACAATAATATGAAAATCGTCTGCATAGGCTGTGAATGTGAGATTTCGTTGGATAGTAATGAGGTTTGCTAGTTTATTATATGCTATTAAGAATATAATAACTGATATCGGTGATACCTGGGGGATTCCGTTATGCAGAGGAAAAGTGCTCGATAGGTTGTTTGCTACGCGACATTTGATTTTTCTCTTGCTCATAAAATTAATTATATAGTTAAGTATTTTTGGGCCGATATTCCATTCTTGGAGTTGCGTAGTTATTGCATGTAGTCCAATTTTGTCAAAGGCTTTATTGAAATCTAATGACACTATTGACAAATGTTGTTTGTGGGATAATGCATCAGTTATCAGATGATCTAAGTACGCTAGATTGTCTGTAACTGATTTTCCACGTTTGAAACCAACTTGATTTGTGTGTATATGTTTGTTTGTAGTAACAAACCACCACAACCTCTTGGCTATGATTTTGTCTAGAACTTTTGCGAAGCAAGAGTTTAGAGAAATCGGGCGGTATGAGGTTATTGATGTTTTGATGCAGCCGGGTTTAGCTATTGGTATAACAAGACCTATTTTGTAAGTTTGGGGTATATAGTTATTAAGTATATTATTGTAGTGTTTTAAAATTATATCCTTAACTGCTGGGGATGTATTTGCAATCATTGGGTAGGAGATTCGATCAATACCTGGTGTATGGCCCTTTAAGCTTGAGAGTGCGGAGGAAAGTTCTATGGAAGTGATATCTGATTCTATTTTCTGAGCAGATTGCGATGGAGGAGAGCTTTGATATGTTGAAATTGAATATTTGTTGTTAGTGAACATGGGTGAGAAGTTGGAATCTTTGGACTGATCAGACCAGTATTCAGCAAATGAATTGGCAATGGAGGGATCATCTGAAGTTGGCTGTAAAGTGGTCGGATGGATAATTGTATGGATGTTTTTCATATTATTCAGTCCACAAAAGCGTCTTATATTTGACCAGGTTTGACTTGTCTTTGTTTGTGGTTGGATTTCTGAAGTAAAAGAGGAGAGTGACTTATTTTTGGCAGATTTAATTTCTTTTTTAAATTTTGCCGCTGCTTTTCGAAATCTAATTATGTTTGTTGTTGTAATGTGTTTTTTTAGTTTGTTCCATGCTTGTTTTCTTTCGTTGTTGAGAGTTTGCAGTCCATTGTTCCACCAGGGAACGTTTCTGGGATGGGCTTTAATTGATGTTTGTGGGATGGTAAGATGGGCGCTTTGTAGTAGAATTTTATTTAGACATGATGATTCTTTATTGATATTGTTTGAGGGCGAATTTTTTGTATTAAAGTAATCAGTTTTGTCCTTAAATGCATCCCAGTTGGCTGAGTTTATTTTGAAGATTGGGTTGTTTTGTGTTTTATTCTGTTTGTTATTGTTAAAGAGTGTAATGAGGATAGGGAAATGGTCACTTCCGTGAAGGTCGTCGATGATTTTCCAGTTAGCGTATTGGAATAAGTCTGGAGAGCAAAATGATAGGTCAATATGTGTGTATGTATTGTGTGTGGTAAAGTGTGTGGGGGATTTGTCGTTTAAGAGTATAAAGTTGGTGTTATTTAGGAATTTGGCTACTGTATTGCCTCTTGCGTTATTTTTTGGTGAGCCCAAAGTTTGCTCCAACTGTTGAAATCACCTAAAATAAGTGAGCTTGAGTTGTTGCTGAGAACATTGTGTAGGTTACTTTCGTTAAAATTTTGGCTTGGCGATATGTATGCAGAAATTATTTTAAATTTTTTCTTCGATTCAACTTCAATAGCAGTTGCATCGAAGTCAGTTTGTAAATGTATTTCATTCGATTGGATTGAGTTGTGTATGATGACTGCTGCTCCCCAAAATTCGGTGAGTAGTTTTTAGCGTAAAGTGAGAAGTTGATGGGAATGGGTATATTGTGAATATTAAATAAATGTGTTTCTTGTAATGCAATTATATGCGGTTGGTATTGTTTAATAATAATTTGTAATTCATTATAGTTGTTTATGTAGCCTCGAAGGTTCCATTGGATTATTGTCAGAGTCATTTTTGTAAGTTTTTATCTCTTGAGTGCTGATTATTTGGGTTGTTTTTACTTGATCTGTTAGTTTTAGTCGGATTCTATTTCCATTGAGCAGTTGTTGCTACTCAAGGCGTCAGTATTGGGGTTCTTCTGTCTTGTTTTTTTGCTGCTTGAGCTTTTTAGTTTTTCCGCAGCCTTAATTGCTGCTAATCTGCGCTTAGTGGTAGTTAGTGGTAGAATTTTTACATTGTTAGAGGTTGTGCTGTTTTTATGGGAATTTGATAGGGTGTTTATCTTACTGTCTATGTCTGAGTCGATATCAGAGTACGATACAGTTTGGCGTTTGGATGTGGATGCTTGCTGGGGTGTTGTTGTTTTTGTGATGCTGTGTGTTGTTGTTGTTGTGGTGTTG
>NW_022881647.1:49773-123611 GCF_003369915.1 Drosophila miranda
GTCCGTCTGTCCGTCCGTCCGTCTGTCCGTCTGTCCGTCTGTCCGTCCGTCCGTCCGTCCGTCTGTCCGTCCCCTTCAGCGCCTAGTGCTCAAAGACTATAAGAGCGAGAGCAACGATGTTTTGAATCCAGACTTCTGTGATATGTCACTGCTACAAGAATATTTCAAAACTTTGCGCCGCCCATTTCCGCCCCCACAAAAGGCGAAAATCTGCGGCATCCACAATTTCGACGATACGAGAAAACTAAAAACGCAGAATCGTAGAAGATGACTTTATCTTCTAGAGTGCAAAATCTGAACCAGATCGTATAATTATTATAGCCAGCATCAAGAAAACAATTTCATTTTTTCTCGCCCTGTCTCTCTATAACACACACGTAGCATGGGCGGCTTTGCTTAGAGTAAAACATTAGCGCCTAGATCTCAGAGACTACAAAAGCTAGAGCAATCAAATTTGGTATCCACACTCCTAATATATCGGACCGAGACGAGTTTGTTTCAAAATTTCGCCACACCCCCTTCCGCCCCCGCAAAGGATGAAAATCTGGGGATATTCACAAATCTCAGAGACTATTAAGGCTAGAGTAACCAAATTTGGTATCCGCACTCCTGTTAGATTTCACTATAAAACGTATATCTCAAAATTTCGCCCCACCCCCTTCCGCCCCCACAAAGGACAAAAGTCTGTTGCATCCACAATATTGAGGATACGAGAAAACAAAAAACGCAGAATCATAGACAATGATCATATATATCAGATTGCTGAATCTGGATCAGATCAGATTATTTTTATAGCCAAAAAGAACAAATCAATTTGCACTGGCTACGCAGCACCCGACGTCACGCTCAGACTGATTTTCTGTCTCTCTCGCACGCACTCTTTGTCGTGTCGTTTGATATTAGCGGCGTCTGCCGGAGGAGAGCCATACTGACTTAGTATCGGGTATAACTGTATAATTCCCCCTCGTTTTTAGCTCGACTTTGCGGTGTCGCTTCTGGATCAAGACTGACTTGAACTTTCTGATCTTTGCATCGTTGATCCCTTTCGGGAATAGTTTTTCTATAAACATTTCAATTGATTTCGCCATCCCGAGTATTGGATTTCGTCATCCAAAGAGAGAACTGTAAAATGCCTAAAGTGCAGGATCTGCAGAAAGCCGGGAGTGAGATTGTTTATGAGAAGCCGGGTGTGGGCAAACATTGGTTTTCCATTTAGGCGAGTGTCAAAGATTGGGATTGCGGCGGGAGCCCTTGAGATTGTATATCTTAGAAATCAATTAGGGGGAGGCCCAAGATTGAAATTGTTTTCGTTTTGGAAAGCCAAAGATAGTTTTACAACTCGTATAAGAGCTCAATAGAATTGGGTACGTTAACTCCCCCATTCTTAAAATGTTTCGTCCGATACATTTTGAAGTTCTGATAGAGCTCTTATTTCTTCTGACAGTATTTGAATGTTGCTTTCCACTATTTCTTCTGACGGTATTCTTATTGATTGAGTACAAATTTGGTTAATTTATAGCCGAAGTAAAATAACATTATCAATATCAAAATGATTAAGAATAATGTTGTTAATGGTAAGGCCGTATTACCTAATGTTATAAGGGGATTTAAAATATTAACATTATCAAAAGAAAATTGCTTATCATTCGATTGAATATAATCAACTAATTCAAAATCGCTATATCTATGATGCGATATATATCTTAGAATTTTACCCTTATCATTTATGTGGATTATATTATTTATTACAATTGTGTTGTTGAATATAAGGAGATACGATCCTAACAAAGTAGTATTGTCTACGATATTTTTGCCTGAAACTAATATGGCACCATCCTGAATGATGTATATTTCTTTGTTTTTTTCCTTTTTTTAGTGCAGTTGGCTTTAAAGCCATTAAGTAAATTGGTGAAACAGGTCTTCTTTAAATTTATTTGTGCGTAATTGTTAAAAGTTTCACTTTTAAAAATTATTCATTAAATAGTATTTCTCCTTACATTCACAAACTTTTTCACTTATAACTAACATTCCATCATTTTGTGAGATGGCTCTTGCATGGTAAAACTTGCAATATCTTTAATTGAGGATATTTTATGTAAATGATTATTAAATCAGCATTTCGAATTATTTTAACCGTTGCAATGTCCAGCAGATCAGACAGTTCAACAGGATGTTTTTCATGCTTATAAATGTCCTCTATTTCGTTTTTATTTAAAATTTTTGTATTGAAAATGTTTACTTTTAAGAGGGTTATGGTATCAACTAAATTTAGTAGGTCAAAAGTTATTAATTTTAAACGATGCTTTCTCAGTATCGTTTCTTCATTGAAGATGACATTTTTTAATGAATTTGATAGCAATTCAATTTCTTTGAAAAATTTGGAATTTATTACAAATTGTTTATTATTATTTTCAGTTAATTCATTTACTTTATTTTGTATTTTCAAAAAAGTCGTCATGATCAGGACTGCCTGCTATCCATTTCCAAATGGTACCTAATTCATTTATTCCCCTTTCATTCCGTTTTGGAACTAATTCTGAAATCATTAATTTTAATAGACTTAAGTCCATTGATATTTCCCACTCATCGTCTGAATTAATTGATTTGTTGACATATTTGGATTCTTTATCAATTATCTCTCTATAAAAACTCAAATTAGTAATATGGAAAAGTTCAGCGTATGTTTCATAAGTGTAAACGTCTCTGTCGTCTTTGAGCAATAGATAGTCACTATGCGTATAGTCAATTACTTCCGAAGTCGTCAATATAACAAAAGTCAGTATTAGTATATTCGCATACATTTTCTGGAAAAAAATATTTAATATTTGATGTTATCTTTATGTATAATTCTGTTTCTATTGTTGATTATAATTTTATTCGGTCGATTTTCCTTAACTACCTGCTTTTTGTATCGGGATTGAAGTTTATTTCTGTCCCCGAATTTCTTGTCATAAACTACTTCTCCTATTTTATAATCTTTTTCTCTTCTATCTTTGTTAAGTAGCTTAAGCATTTTGGTCTGAGCTTCCTTAAGTAGTATTGGATTATGCTTGTGTTTTATTTTGTTATACAATATGTCATATGGCATTTGATTGGTCGTTGAATGTATCGTCAGGTTATATTTCAGTGCCGCCCTTATTATTATTTCTGAATAATCTGTTAGATTTAGTTCATCCTTGATGCACCGCGCTATTTCTGTTAGTGTGGATGTACCTTTCTACCTGACCATTTGAGGTGCTGTGTCTTTGTATGAATGATCTAAATTGTGCTGAAGTAAAGCTTGGTTCGTTGTCAGTCATTAAAGATGTTTCTAACGGAAAGTGTTGCAAAATTTCCATTACCTTATTTTCAATGTTTAATTTACTTTGAATTTCTTGACCACCAAGTATTTGGAATAAGAATCTATACAAGTTATGAATGTTAGGTTTTGGCATAGTATATGTCTAAGTGTAATTGATCTCCTTCTTTTGCTGGAATGGGAGCTTCCCCAAATGGAATTTTTACAGGGTGTCTGTGATATTTGTTTTTGTTGCAGATCTCACAATTTTTTATATATTCTTTTAATTTTTTGTGCAGGTTTGGCCAATAATACAGCTTAGTTATTTGTTTGTAATTTTCGTCTAGTCCTCTATGGGCTCTGCAATGTGTTTCTTCTATAATTATAGCTTTATCTTCTGAATTTGCTACATCTTGGAGGAACTTTCTCGTGAAGAGAAATTTATTTGTGAAGTTTTCCTTTAGCTTATTTTGGATAAGGTATAAATCTTCTAAAGTGCAGTGTATTCCTGTGGTTAAGTGAGGCTGAATAAATTCTTTTAAAATGATTAGCAGATTGTCTACCGTATCAAATTCAATAATATGTCGGGTATTTTCATAAACTCTTACTAACTCATGAACTGTGAATCTCCCTTGCGCTAATAGTAGCTGCTGTTTAAATTGGTTTAGAGGCTTGCTAGTCTCTTGAATGACGTTTTCAAAACTACTCTCTGCTGAATGCTGAGTATTTATGTCTGATTCTGATTCTGTCTGGTCGACATCACTATCTGTCATATGATTTATTTTAATCCGAGATAAAGCGTCCGCTACTACGTTAGTTGAGCCTGGCTTATAAATGATTTTTGGTGTGAAACTTTCTATGAAGTAATACCAACGTTTCATTTCAACATTTGGATTTTTTTGCGACATTGCAAAGGACAAAGGTTGGTGATCTGTATGTATTTCAATTCCACTCACTCCGTATAAATAATTTCGCAAATTTTTTAATGCCCATACAATAGCTAATAATTCCTTTTTATTAGTAGCATATAATTGCTCGGTTTTACTTAAAGTTTTAGAAATAAATGTTATGGGATTCCCATCTTGCGACAAAACTGCACCTATTGCTATGTCCGATGCATCTGTGGTTAATGTGAATTTTTTATTGTAATCTGGTTGTACTTATTCAATATGTGCTATTAAACTGTCCTTTAAATTATTAAATGCTCCCATTGCTGGTTCATCCAGCTGTATTAATGTTTTCTTGGATGCCCTTCGTGAAACTTTCCCATTTACTCCACTCAGATATTTTGTTAATGGTTTGGCAATTGTAGCATAATTTCGGACAAATTTTCTGTAATACCCTGTTAGTCCTAAGAAGCTACGTAGCTCTCTGATATTTTTAGGAATTGGATAGTTTTGTATTGTGGAGATTTTGTCTGGATCTGTTTTAATGATATTTTGGGAAACAATGTATCCCAGAAATTTGGTTTCTGTTCGGAGCAGAACCCAGCCGATTAGCTGCTTGCCAAATAGCACCTAATTCTTGGCCCTCAGCCGCTTATTTTGTTTGTTACTTATGTCTATGTCACTCATTTGTTTGTTAAAGCTCTGCGCTTGCTTGCCCTGCTAAACGCTCTCTGCCAGCTCGCTCTTCGCTATCTCCGCTTTGCGTCTGCCTACCGACGTCGGCCGAGCGAAGCTGCGCTTAGCGATCGGAGCGGCAATGTAAAGGGCAGGCAAGCCACACTTGCAATTTGGATGTCACGCATTAAAGAACATATCGTAATTTTATTTCTGCGCCGAGTTTTATTTAATTCGAAATAATTAGTCGGCCGATTGGGGATAAAAAACATTATCTCCACATAAAATTTGGTGACCCCGACGTGATCTCTGAGTTGCAGTGTCAATTAATAATCATTCGCGATCGACATTCGCTAGCCCTAGCAAATTTTCGGCGGTTAAGCACAATTCGGTGCTAAAACACACTTACATACACCTACATACACGCATTGCTGGCTATTAATTTCTCTGTCGCGACAATTCGGTCAGTGCAGTGCGGTAGGCAGTGCAGCGAACTCACTAATACACACAAGCGGAGTACAAAGCGGAATCGGACAGCTCGCACAGCCGCACAGCTAAAGGCATTAGCTGTAATCCCTTTGCTTTCGGTTCCCACGTTTATACGTATACAGGGTGTCTTTTTCGGTCGTGCTGAGTGACTCTTTTAAAACCTCAACATGGCAGCACCTGAGCCTACCAATGTCGCGAACGCAGCAATGCCGAGTGATGTAGATTTCTACAAGCACAAGGCCGAGTCCATCGCGCGCCAACTAAAGGCCATGGATCGCTTTCTCACCAAGGGAGAGCTTGCCGAGTTAGATGAGGCAGAACTTCAAGCTCGCTTAGAGCAGATCGAGCGAATGAATGCGGATTTCGATGCCGCTCAAACGAGCCTTGAAAGGCTGGATTTCCTGCAGTTAGCCCATGATGCCCGGCTGGACTTTTCGAATGTTTATGTCAAGGTTAGGTCCAGGCTGTCGCGGGAGTTGATGGCGGCTCGCACGGTAAATGTTGCCAATTCAACGGCTCGGCATACTCTCGAGGGGAACTCGTCGTTGTTCGCCTATAATAGTATAGGCCGTTCTCGAATGCCCGAGTTGCAGCTTCCGCGATTCGGGGGAACTACATGGATTGGCCAGAATTCCACTCGATGTTCTCGACAATGGTGCACAAAGACCATCGTATACCAATCATCGAAAAATTCCAATATCTTCGTGGATGTCTAGATGGTGCTGCGCTGGATACGATTCGTTCCTTGGAACTTTCTGAGGAGAATTACGACAAGGCGTTGAATTTGCTAATGTTGCGATTCGATAATAAACTGTTACATTTTCAGGCACACGTCAAGGCTATTTTCGGGTTGCAAGGGGTGGAGAAGGGCTCAGCTATCGGCTTGCGCGCGCTCAGCGACAAAATCAATTCGCACTTGCGTGCACTTCAGACCTTGGCGACCCCGCAGGAGATTTCCGATGGGTTGCTGATCTTCATCATAGGCACGAAATTGGACCACAAGACCAAGGAGAAATGGGAAGAGAACTTGCCGACGTCAGGATTGCCTCGGTGGTCAAGCATGGCCTCATTCTTGGAAGCAAGATGTCGGATGCTGGAAAATTTGGGATCGGCTATGGTAACAATTCCTAGCCAGCAGGTGGGAGAAAGTAAACCTAGCACCCTAATCACCTCCATTAACGATCATAATAGCTCAACATGCAAGTATTGCAAATCCTCCGATCACTACATATCCCGATGCCAGGCATTTATAGATCTCCCTGTTTTTTCTCGATACAAGGAGGTGAAGAAGCGCCATTTATGTCTAAACTGCCTCAACAAAGGCCATTCATTGCAACGCTGCAAGTCAGGGGCATGTAGAAATTGCCAAGCCAAGCATCACACACTGCTCCACATGCAGTCGGGCTCTGACGCTGAGTTGCCGTCGCCGAGCACGGAATCGACCCAGCATGATCCTGCAAGTGCCCTAGTAGCAAGCAAATATATTAGCCCTCCCCCTCGAGTCAAAAATCTCTGCCTAGCCAAAACGTGCTGCTAGCTACTGCAATCGTATATGTCAGGGGCCGTTTTGGATCGCTTATTCCATGTCGTGCCATTTTAGATTCCGCTTCTCAGGTTAACTTTATAACATCGAGACTCGCCAATCAGCTGCAGTTAGATCCTCACCCGTCTCACGTTAAAATCGCCGGTATTGGAGAGTCAATTCTACCATCCAGCAAGGCTGTGGACATCGTCCTGCAATCTCAAGACGAAAGCTATCGCGGTTTCCTCTCTGCAATTATCACTGCCTCAATCACAGGAATGCAGCCTAACTTCGGCCTAGACGCAAAGGATTGGCCAATGCCAAATAACCTAAAACTAGCTGATCCTAATTTCGCCAAGCCCCAGCGTGTCGATCTGTTGATAGGTGCTGGTTTGTTTTTCGAATTAATGTGCGTTGGACAGATTCGACTGTCAGACCAATTGCCAACATTGCAGAAGACGAAACTTGGCTGGATAGTGTCAGGAAGTATTAAAAACTCTGAGAAAGCCCGTGCGGCGCTAGCAGCCGTTGAAGATCCCCCTGTCATCTCCGCTTGCGAGACTAATTTGTGCGATATTGTAAGGCGGTTTTGGGAAGTCGATGGAGATTATTCGCCCTCATCAATTTCGGAGGAAGATGTTCATTGCGAACAGCATTTCGTCACAAACTGCATTCGCCTAGAGTCCGGAGCTTACTCCGTGCGTTTGCCAACCAAATTCAGTCTAGAGGAATTAGGAGAATCGTATCAGCAGGCGCTACGTAGATTTCTCAATTTGGAGAGGAAGCTAGCAAAAAATGCACAGCTTAAGGCAAAATATATGGAGTTTCTTCAGGAGTATCGTGATTTAGGACACATGTCGCCAGCTTCGCGGCAGTCAGACCTCCCGCAGTACTTCTTGCCTCACCATTGCGTCCACAAGCAGGATAGTACAACCACCAAATTACGCGTAGTGTTCGATGGATCTGCCAAAACAGCGTCTGGAGGATCACTGAATGATGCGCTTATGGCTGGACCCACCATCCAACCTAAAATTCTGATAACTCTGCTTCGTTTCCGCTTTTTTAAAGTCGCCTTGTGTGGCGATATCTGCAAAATGTACCGCTGTGTACGCGTTTCCCATCCCGATACGCACGTGCAGTGCATCCTATGGCGCAATGACCCGAAGGAGGAGATTCAGGTGTTCAAGTTGGAGACTGTTACTTACGGAACCAAACCTGCCGCTTTCTTAGCAATTCGTGCTATGCATCAATTGGCAAATGATGAAGAGTTGCGTTTTCCGCTTGGCGCTGATGTTGTTCGAAGAGATTTCTATGTCGATGATCTCATATCTGGAGGGGACAGCATTGATTCTGTCATCAAAATTCGTCAGCAGGTAAAGGAGCTACTTTCGAAAGGATGTTTTCCCATACGTAAATGGTGTTCCAATGAACCCGCTGCTTTGGAAGGCGTATCGGAAGCGGATCGCGAAAAGTTCCTTACCTTTCATGACGGGACTGAAGTAACCAAGGCGCTTGGTCTAGTTTGGGATCCCACCACGGACAATCTTCTGTTTAGCTTCGCTCACGTCGGAACCGCTGCAGGCCCAATATCGAAGCGTTCGGTCCTGTCTACACTAGCTAGGTTCTACGATCCTCTAGGGCTCATCTCTCCCTCTCATAAAATATTTATGCAGTCGCTATGGAACGAAAGCCTAAAATTGACTTGGGACGAAAGCCTGCCCCAGGATCTACATACGACTTGGATTGAGCTGACTTCGCAGTTGTCGATGGTTAAAAACTTTAAGTTTCCACGTTACGTGCTTCGGCAGCAAGCCAGATTAGAAATGCACGCGTTTTGTGATGCGAGCCAAGCAGCATATGGCGCCTGTGTATACATGCGTTCGGAAGCTCTTGGCATTGTGCAAAGTCATCTCTTATGCTCTAAATCCAGAGTCGCGCCCTTGAAAAGTATGACTATCCCCAAGCTTGAGCTGTCCGCTGCCCTCGTATTAGCCGAACTAGTGTCCACCATAGTTAAGGGATTATCAGCTCCATGCCAAATACATTGCTGGTCGGATTCGTCCATAGCCCTTGCCTGGATTCGAGAATCACCATTGAATTTTAATATATTTGTTTCTAATCGAGTTCAGCGGATTCAGGAGCTCACCGCTGGAATGACTTGGCATCACGTGCCCACAAAGTTGAATCCTGCCGACATCATATCACGTGGAGCCACGCCCGCTGAACTAATGGATAGCAGCCTTTGGATCTCTGGACCACCATTCTTGCGTCTTGAGAGCTCAGAGTGGCCTGCAGGCTTGCAATTGCCTACCGATGTACCAGAACGTCGTCATGCAGCATTGGTTGTTTCAAACGAAAGGGATGTATCGTACGATTGCAAATTTCAAAACTCATTCGGATCCATGCAGCGCGTCTTTGCTTACATATATCGATTCTACATTCTCAAGGACAAAGGCATAGCGCGGTCGAAGGGTCAACTTACCGTAATCGACATCAAAAATGGTACGCATTTGCTCATAAGGGCAATACAGCAGCAACAATTTTCGGAAGAGATAAGGGCCCTCGCCAGCAAACAGGCCCTACCCCCAAAAAGCACGATGGCCTCACTGAATCCATTTCTGGATAGCTTTGGATTGCTGCGTGTTGGAGGCCGCCTCCAAAATGCCGAATTGGACTACGACGCGAAGCACCCGATCCTGCTTCCTAAGGGACATCCTGTCACTGTCTCTATTATTATCTTCTTTCACGAAAGGTTTCTCCACGCAGGAGCTCAAGGATTGCTCGGACTGCTTCGGCAAAAATTCTGGCCTATTGGCGGACGCAAATATGTTGCGGGAATCATTCGCAAATGTGTTAGATGCTTTCGTTTGAAGCCAGTGCTGAGGGAACATATCATGGGAAACTTGCCTGCGGATCGCGTAAGGACTAATCCAGCATTCCACACAACGGGCGTTGATTTTTGCGGACCCTTTTATCACAAGTCGGAAGTCAGAAGCAGGCCTCCTATCAAATGTTACATCGCTGTCTTCGTATGCTTTAGCACCAAAGCAACTCATTTGGAAGTCGTTCGGGATCTATCTACAGAATCCTTTCTGGCAGCATTAAGGCGTTTTATAAGTCTACGTCCCAAACCTCGAATCATCTGGTCAGACAACGCTACAAATTTTGTAGGAGCAAAAAATGAGCTTTTGGAGCTTCGGCAAATGTTCCTCAGCGATCCTCATACGTCGGCTGTGTCACATCTCTGCGTTTCTAGTGGAATCGACTGGAAATTCATCCCCCCTCGCTCACCTCATTTTGAGGGTTTGTGGGAGGCGGCTGTTAAAGCAGCTAAATATCATTTTCATCGCATCGTCGGGACCTACATTTTTACTCTTGATGAAATTCAGACCTTGGCTTGTGAAATCTCTGCTTTGTTAAATTCCCGTCCGCTTTATGCAATTACAGAAAGTCCCGATGATCTAGATGTGCTCACGCCAAACCACTTTCTCAATGGAGCCCCGAAAGCTGCATTCGACGAGCCAGATGTGGCGCATCTCCGGGTCAACCTACTTAGTCGATGGCAGCGGCTGTGTCAAATGAAGCAGGCGTTTTGGAGAAAATGGAGCACGGCGTATCTTTCGATTCTTCAGGAGCGGAGCAAGTGGCGGTCATCGTCTCCAAACATCAAGCTAGGAGCGCTCGTCATGATCAAGGAGGAAACGCTGCCACCATTAAGGTGGCCGCTTGGCCGCATTGAGAGCGTCATCCCAGGAAAAGATGGAACCATCAGAGTAGCCGTCATCCGCACTCAAAAAGGCCTTTTCAAGAGGGCCGTTGGAAAAATAGCGGTTCTGCCCCTTCAGGATGGATCTGTTGAAAGCCTTTGCCTTCCAACGGGGGGTGAATGTTCGGAGCAGAACCCAGCCGATTAGCTGCTTGCCAAATAGCACCTAATTCTTGGCCCTCAGCCGCTTATTTTGTTTGTTACTTATGTCTATGTCACTCATTTGTTTGTTAAAGCTCTGCGCTTGCTTGCCCTGCTAAACGCTCTCTGCCAGCTCGCTCTTCGCTATCTCCGCTTTGCGTCTGCCTACCGAAGTCGGCCGAGCGAAGCTGCGCTTAGCGATCGGAGCGGCAATGTAAAGGGCAGGCAAGCCACACTTGCAATTTGGATGTCACGCATTAAAGAACATATCGTAATTTTATTTCTGCGCCGAGTTTTATTTAATTCGAAATAATTAGTCGGCCGATTGGGGATAAAAAACATTATCTCCACAGTTTCCAATTGAAAGAATTTAGACTTTTCTAAGGAAATTTTCATGTTAGCGTTTTGCAATATCTGTATTATATGAATTAGATCTTTATAATGTTGTTCTATAGTTTTTGAAAATATTATTATATCGTCCATATAGACGTGACAAGTTTTCCCAACTTGTTCTCTAAGTATATCGTCCATTGCCCTTTGGAAAATTCTGGGAGCGTTCGTCAATCCCATAGGCATTCTTAGAAATTCATATTTGCCGTTATTTATGGAAAAAGATGTTTTTTCAATATCTGATTCCCTCATTAAAATCTGATAGAAAACTGACTCTAAATCAATGGCCGAGAAATACTTTGCCTTACCTAAATTGGCAAGGATTACTGAAGGATCTTGCATAGGGTATCTATCCGGTATGGTGTTTTCATTAAGTTTCTTAAAGTCTATTACTAATCTATGTTTAGGAGTTCCGTCCTCATTTACTCCCTTCTTTGGTACTACTATTACCGGTGAATTATATGGGCTTTTACTAGGTCTGATTATACCTTCATCTAACATTTTACTTATTTCGTTATTAACGAAATCGTTAACCGAATAAGCGTATGGATACTGCTTGCCATATACCGGTCTATCATGTTCATTGTTAAACTCTCCTTTTATATCCGTTCTGAACGGTAACTGTAAATTTATATTGGCATGGTCTTCTTCGATGATAGATACCATTTTCTCTCTGAGATTTTCTAAATTGTCCTCTTTGTAGGTTATTGTGTTATACAATTTCATTTTTTTCAATTCAGAATTTGCATAATTTTGAATGTCGGATATTTCTACGACGGCGCGTTCAGGATTTTTGCATCCCAAACTTTTAAATTGTTCATTGTCGGATAATTCAACGACGGCGTGTTCAGGATTCTTTAATCCCAAACTATTCGAACTTTTAGTGTCGGATAATTCAACGACGGCGTGCTCAGGATATTTTAATCCCAAACTATTAAAACTTTGGATGTCGGATAATTCAACGACGGCGGGTTCAGGATATTTAAATCCCAAACTATTGACGGATAATTCTTCGTCGGCGTGCTCAGGATTTTTTGATCCCAAGCTATATAAACTTCCTTCTACCTTTACTGAATCACTTTTCATTTCTTTTTCTTCTTCAAAATATTTTTTTATTATATATTCCTTCAACGGTAGGATGGTTTTTCCTTCTATAAAGGTTAATTTGTTTAAAGAAAGGACCTCGTCATATATTAGTTTCTCCTCATTGTCTTTATAACTTAAAGTCCCCTTTCCTGTATCAATAACAGCTCCGATTTTCTTTAATAGGTTAAATCCTATTAGTAAATCTGCCTCCATTCCATCTATTTCATAAAACACTTGTTTTGTGTTGAAAATAGTTATATTATGGAAATATTTAGTTATTGAAAACCCATTCACTGTAGCAACTTTCTTATAAATTGATAATTCTTTTTTATTTTCGTAAATTCCCTTTTTTATATAACAGGAAGTTGCTCCCGTATCTATCAAAACTTTGAATTCTGTTTATTTTTTTATCTACTCTTTTTAAGTAGGGCAGACCTACTTCGGGGGCTGATCTAAAAAATGGTCCTCCTCAATGTTATTTATCCGCATTGCTTTATTAGCCGGTTGTTCCGACATTTCGTTTGGCTTTCGTTTCTGCGCCTGATTTTCGTTAGACTGATTATTCGGTACTACGTTTGCCCTAAAATGCTGAGCTTGGTTATAATTGTTATTATTTCTCCTATAATAACCGTTAGTATTCTCCCGATATTTTCTATTATTATTATTTCCCCTGAATTGATTGCTGTTCTGTCGGTTCTTGATTTGTATCGATTCGTCTTCATCCATTGGTTTTGGGGCCTGATTTTGTTTTCTATTACCCAAGAAATAGGGTTGTCCCCATGACATGTTATTCCTCTGAAGATCCCTTTTTTGGTCGAATGGTGAACTATTAGTCCTTGGTTGTCGTTGGTTGAATCTTAATGTATTGTAGTTATTATTCCCTGAATTTCTGGGGCCACTGAATTGGTAGGCAAATTGGGCCCGAATGTTATTTGATTGCAATTCCTGTACCTTTGCCAAGGCATTCGGTAAATCTGGGGGATTCAATGAAAATAGGATTTCTGCAATGCCGCCGTTTAGGCCAGTGACAAAAATGCGTAAGGCATTGTCTCTTATTTTCTTATTTGATTCTTTCGTGATTTCACTGTCTTTTCCGTGAGTCATTATTGTCTTATTTATTAACAAGGTCATTTTCTTGTTAACCTCGTTGTTCGGAGCAGAACCCAGCCGATTAGCTGCTTGCCAAATAGCACCTAATTCTTGGCCCTCAGCCGCTTATTTTGTTTGTTACTTATGTCTATGTCACTCATTTGTTTGTTAAAGCTCTGCGCTTGCTTGCCCTGCTAAACGCTCTCTGCCAGCTCGCTCTTCGCTATCTCCGCTTTGCGTCTGCCTACCGACGTCGGCCGAGCGAAGCTGCGCTTAGCGATCGGAGCGGCAATGTAAAGGGCAGGCAAGCCACACTTGCAATTTGGATGTCACGCATTAAAGAACATATCGTAATTTTATTTCTGCGCCGAGTTTTATTTAATTCGAAATAATTAGTCGGCCGATTGGGGATAAAAAACATTATCTCCACACTCGTTATAGAAATCTATTATTGAAAGGTTCCCTTGTCGGAGAACGCTTAACTCCTATTCTATTATGTAAATTTGTCTCTTGTCACTGTAAACAAAGTCAAGTCGTGAAAGTATGGCATCAAAATTTAAAACTGTCCCGTGGTTGGTCAGTGCGTCATGTGCTGGTCCTGTTATTTTGTTTCTCAAAATTGTTAAGGCAACATAATATTGCTTACTTCCTTTCTTATATAACTTCACTGCAGTTTCTGCAGCTTCCCTCCATCCTACGTATTGGTTTAATCCACCATTGAAAATTGGTAGGGATTCTATTACCTGTAATGTGGTGTCATCTTTTATTGTCTCGTCTATTGTTTCTGCCTGATAATCTGATACCTGATCGGATTTAGTTTCTATTTGTTGTTTTAAATTTACAATTTGCTCCTGTACTTGTGAAATTTGAAGTGCTATCAATTGTTTGACCAGATCTGCAGTGAGATCGGTCCTTGTTTGTGAGTTAATCATTTTTAGTTTTTCAAAATCTAAAGTTAGTTGATCCACCTTAAATTTTTCTTATATGTTTGTTTTTATAATCTAATATAACCTAATTGAACTTATATATTTATTAATACAACTTTTGCTCACGAACTATCCGGTAGGGGTCGTCCTTCTTAGTTTGGCTGACAGATCTTTGAACGGGTCTTCCTTCTTGATTTGGCTGACAGGTCTTCGAACGGGTCTTCCTTCTTAAATTTCTTTGTTTAACTGGATCTTCTGGGGTCTTCCTTCTTTGGTTTAGCTGATAGTTTCACTTTCTTTGTGCTTTGGTTTGGTTGGGTTTGTTTAAAAACTTTGGTTTTTTTGTTTTTTTTGTATTTTTGAATTGTCTTGATTAGCTTTTGTATTTATTTGTATTTTGTATTGTATTTGTATTTGTATTTGTATTGTATATTGTATTTATTTTTGCACACCCTAAGCTCCGGTTTGTTTCCTTTTTATCTCACTTTTTCTTATCTTATATCTCACAGTCACTCCGCGTTTTTATATCTGAAGGATTTATTCCATTAATTAATTGTCCTTCGGGTTTCGGGACGACGCCAAACTTTTATTTTTCGGTGCTTTTTATACAACGTCGCCCCACGTTGGGCGCCAGTTAAATAACTGCGGTAGCGGATTGTGTTTTTAAAAAGTTTTTATTTTACTTCTAACTTCACTGATATAGATTTAAGTAGAGGGTCACAAAGGATTCCGGGCAAAGGGTTTGCGCGATCTTAATTATACCCGATACTCAAAATGAGTATTGGGGTATATTAGATTTGTGGTAAAAGTGGATGTGTGTAACGTCCAAGAGGAATCGTTTCCGACCCCATAAAGTATATATATTCTTGATCAGCATCAATAGCCGAGTCGATTGAGCCATGTCTGTCTGTCCGTCTGTCCGTCCGTCCGTCTGTCCGTCTGTCCGTCTGTCCGTCCGTCCGTCTGTCCGTCCCCTTCAGCGCCTAGTGCTCAAAGACTATAAGAGCGAGAGCAACGATGTTTTGAATCCAGACTTCTGTGATATGTCACTGCTACAAGAATATTTCAAAACTTTGCGCCGCCCATTTCCGCCCCCACAAAAGGCGAAAATCTGCGGCATCCACAATTTCGACGATACGAGAAAACTAAAAACGCAGAATCGTAGAAGATGACTATATCTTCTAGAGTGCAAAATCTGAACTAGATCGTATAATTATTATAGCCAGCATCAAGAAAACAATTTCATTTTTTCTCGCCCTGTCTCTCTATAACACACACGTAGCATGGGCGGCTTTGCTTAGAGTAAAACATTAGCGCCTAGATCTCAGAGACTACAAAAGCTAGAGCAATCAAATTTGGTATCCACACTCCTAATATATCGGACCGAGACGAGTTTGTTTCAAAATTTCGCCACACCCCCTTCCGCCCCCGCAAAGGATGAAAATCTGGGGATATTCACAAATCTCAGAGACTATTAAGGCTAGAGTAACCAAATTTGGTATCCGCACTCCTGTTAGATTTCACTATAAAACGTATATCTCAAAATTTCGCCCCACCCCCTTCCGCCCCCACAAAGGACAAAAGTCTGTTGCATCCACAATATTGAGGATACGAGAAAACAAAAAACGCAGAATCATAGACAATGATCATATATATCAGATTGCTGAATCTGGATCAGATCAGATTATTTTTATAGCCAAAAAGAACAAATCAATTTGCACTGGCTACGCAGCACCCGACGTCACGCTCAGACTGATTTTCTGTCTCTCTCGCACGCACTCTTTGTCGTGTCGTTTAATATTAGCGGCGTCTGCCGGAGGAGAGCCATACTGACTTAGTATCGGGTATAACTGTATAATTCCCCCTCGTTTTTAGCTCGACTTTGCGGTGTCGCTTCTGGATCAAGACTGACTTGAACTTTCTGATCTTTGCATCGTTGATCCCTTTCGGGAATAGTTTTTCTATAAACATTTCAATTGATTTCGCCATCCCGAGTATTGGATTTCGTCATCCAAAGAGAGAACTGTAAAATGCCTAAAGTGCAGGATCTGCAGAAAGCCGGGAGTGAGATTGTTTATGAGAAGCCGGGTGTGGGCAAACATTGGTTTTCCATTTAGGCGAGTGTCAAAGATTGGGATTGCGGCGGGAGCCCTTGAGATTGTATATCTTAGAAATCAATTAGGGGGAGGCCCAAGATTGAAATTGTTTTCGTTTTGGAAAGCCAAAGATAGTTTACAACTCGTATAAGAGCTCAATAGAATTGGGTACGTTAACTCCCCCCATTCTTAAATGTTTCGTCCCGATACATTTTGAAGTTCTGATAGAGCTCTTATTTCTTCTGACAGTATTTGAATGTTGCTTTCCACTATTTCTTCTGACGGTATTCTTATTGATTGAGTACAAATTTGGTTAATTTATAGCCGAAGTAAAATAACATTATCAATATCAAAATGATTAAGAATAATGTTGTTAATGGTAAGGCCGTATTACCTAATGTTATAAGGGGATTTAAAATATTAACATTATCAAAAGAAAATTGCTTATCATTCGATTGAATATAATCAACTAATTCAAAATCGCTATATCTATGATGCGATATATATCTTAGAATTTTACCCTTATCATTTATGTGGATTATATTATTTATTACAATTGTGTTGTTGAATATAAGGAGATACGATCCTAACAAAGTAGTATTGTCTACGATATTTTTGCCTGAAACTAATATGGCACCATCCTGAATGATGTATATTTCTTTGTTTTTTTCCCTTTTTTTAGTGCAGTTGGCTTTAAAGCCATTAAGTTAATTGGTGAAACAGGTCTTCTTTAAATTTATTTGTGCGTAATTGTTAAAAGTTTCACTTTTAAAATTATTCATTAAATAGTATTTCTCCTTACATTCACAAACTTTTTCACTTATAACTAACATTCCATCATTTTGTGAGATGGCTCTTGCATGGTAAAACTTGCAAATATCTTTAATTTGAGGATATTTTATGTAAATGATTATTAAATCAGCATTTCGAATTATTTTAACCGTTGCAATGTCCAGCAGATCAGACAGTTCAACAGGATGTTTTTCATGCTTATAAATGTCCTCTATTTCGTTTTTATTTAAAATTTTTGTATTGAAAATGTTTACTTTTAAGAGGGTTATGGTATCAACTAAATTTAGTAGGTCAAAAGTTATTAATTTTAAACGATGCTTTCTCAGTATCGTTTCTTCATTGAAGATGACATTTTTTAATGAATTTGATAGCAATTCAATTTCTTTGAAAAATTTGGAATTTATTACAAATTGTTTATTATTATTTTCAGTTAATTCATTTACTTTATATTGTATTTTCAAAAAGTCGTCATGATCAGGACTGCCTGCTATCCATTTCCAAATGGTACCTAATTCATTTATTCCCCTTTCATTCCGTTTTGGAACTAATTCTGAAATCATTAATTTTAATAGACTTAAGTCCAGTGATATTTCCCACTCATCGTCTGAATTAATTGATTTGTTGACATATTTGGATTCTTTATCAATTATCTCTCTATAAAAACTCAAATTAGTAATATGGAAAAGTTCAGCGTATGTTTCATAAGTGTAAACGTCTCTGTCGTCTTTGAGCAATAGATAGTCACTATGCGTATAGTCAATTACTTCCGAAGTCGTCAATATAACAAAAGTCAGTATTAGTATATTCGCATACATTTTCTGGAAAAAAAATATTTAATATTTGATGTTATCTTTATGTATAATTCTGTTTCTATTGTTGATTATAATTTTATTCGGTCGATTTTCCTTAACTACCTGCTTTTTGTATCGGGATTGAAGTTTATTTCTGTCCCCGAATTTCTTGTCATAAACTACTTCTCCTATTTTATAATCTTTTTCTCTTCTATCTTTGTTAAGTAGCTTAAGCATTTTGGTCTGAGCTTCCTTAAGTAGTATTGGATTATGCTTGTGTTTTATTTTGTTATACAATATGTCATATGGCATTTGATTGGTCGTTGAATGTATCGTCAGGTTATATTTCAGTGCCGCCCTTATTATTATTTCTGAATAATCTGTTAGATTTAGTTCATCCTTGATGCACCGCGCTATTTCTGTTAGTGTGGATGTACCCTTTCTACCTGACCATTTGAGGTGCTGTGTCTTTGTATGAATGATCTAAATTGTGCTGAAGTAAAGCTTGGTTCGTTGTCAGTCATTAAAGATGTTTCTAACGGAAAGTGTTGCAAAATTTCCATTACCTTATTTTCAATGTTTAATTTACTTTGAATTTCCTTGACCACCAAGTATTTGGAATAAGAATCTATACAAGTTATGAATGTTAGGTTTTGGCATTGTATATGTCTAGGTGTAATTGATCTCCTTCTTTTGCTGGAATGGGAGCTTCCCCAATTGGAATTTTTACAGGGTGTCTGTGATATTTGTTTTTGTTGCAGATCTCACAATTTTTTATATATTCTTTTAATTTTTTGTGCAGGTTTGGCCAATAATACAGCTTAGTTATTTGTTTGTAATTTTCGTCTAGTCCTCTATGGGCTCTGCAATGTGTTTCTTCTATAATTATAGCTTTATCTTCTGAATTTGCTACATCTTGGAGGAACTTTCTCGTGAAGAGAAATTTATTTGTGAAGTTTTCCTTTAGCTTATTTTGGATAAGGTATAAATCTTCTAAAGTGCAGTGTATTCCTGTGGTTAAGTGAGGCTGAATAAATTCTTTTAAAATGATTAGCAGATTGTCTACCGTATCAAATTCAATAATATGTCGGGTATTTTCATAAACTCTTACTAACTCATGAACTGTGAATCTCCCTTGCGCTAATAGTAGCTGCTGTTTAAATTGGTTTAGAGGCTTGCTAGTCTCTTGAATGACGTTTTCAAAACTACTCTCTGCTGAATGCTGAGTATTTATGTCTGATTCTGATTCTGTCTGGTCGACATCACTATCTGTCATATGATTTATTTTAATCCGAGATAAAGCGTCCGCTACTACGTTAGTTGAGCCTGGCTTAGAAATGATTTTTGGTGTGAAACTTTCTATGAAGTAATACCAACGTTTCATTTCAACATTTGGATTTTTTTGCGACATTGCAAAGGACAAAGGTTGGTGATCTGTATGTATTTCAATTCCACTCACTCCGTATAAATAATTTCGCAAATTTTTTAATGCCCATACAATAGCTAATAATTCCTTTTTATTAGTAGCATATAATTGCTCGGTTTTACTTAAAGTTTTAGAAATAAATGTTATGGGATTCCCATCTTGCGACAAAACTGCACCTATTGCTATGTCCGATGCATCTGTGGTTAATGTGAATTTTTTATTGTAATCTGGTTGTACTTATTCAATATGTGCTATTAAACTGTCCTTTAAATTATTAAATGCTCCCATTGCTGGTTCATCCAGCTGTATTAATGTTTTCTTGGATGCCCTTCGTGAAACTTTCCCATTTACTCCACTCAGATATTTTGTTAATGGTTTGGCAATTGTAGCATAATTTCGGACAAATTTTCTGTAATACCCTGTTAGTCCTAAGAAGCTACGTAGCTCTCTGATATTTTTAGGAATTGGATAGTTTTGTATTGTGGAGATTTTGTCTGGATCTGTTTTAATGATATTTTGGGAAACAATGTATCCCAGAAATTTGGTTTCCAATTGAAAGAATTTAGACTTTTCTAAGGAAATTTTCATGTTAGCGTTTTGCAATATCTGTATTATATGAATTAGATCTTTATAATGTTGTTCTATAGTTTTTGAAAATATTATTATATCGTCCATATAGACGTGACAAGTTTTCCCAACTTGTTCTCTAAGTATATCGTCCATTGCCCTTTGGAAAATTCTGGGAGCGTTCGTCAATCCCATAGGCATTCTTAGAAATTCATATTTGCCGTTATTTATGGAAAAAGATGTTTTTTCAATATCTGATTCCCTCATTAAAATCTGATAGAAAACTGACTCTAAATCAATGGCCGAGAAATACTTTGCCTTACCTAAATTGGCAAGGATTACTGAAGGATCTTGCATAGGGTATCTATCCGGTATGGTGTTTTCATTAAGTTTCTTAAAGTCTATTACTAATCTATGTTTAGGAGTTCCGTCCTCATTTACTCCCTTCTTTGGTACTACTATTACCGGTGAATTATATGGGCTTTTACTAGGTCTGATTATACCTTCATCTAACATTTTACTTATTTCGTTATTAACGAAATCGTTAACCGAATAAGCGTATGGATACTGCTTGCCATATACCGGTCTATCATGTTCATTGTTAAACTCTCCTTTTATATCCGTTCTGAACGGTAACTGTAAATTTATATTGGCATGGTCTTCTTCGATGATAGATACCATTTTCTCTCTGAGATTTTCTAAATTGTCCTCTTTGTAGGTTATTGTGTTATACAATTTCATTTTTTTCAATTCAGAATTTGCATAATTTTGAATGTCGGATATTTCTACGACGGCGCGTTCAGGATTTTTGCATCCCAAACTTTTAAATTGTTCATTGTCGGATAATTCAACGACGGCGTGTTCAGGATTCTTTAATCCCAAACTATTCGAACTTTTAGTGTCGGATAATTCAACGACGGCGTGCTCAGGATATTTTAATCCCAAACTATTAAAACTTTGGATGTCGGATAATTCAACGACGGCGGGCTCAGGATATTTAAATCCCAAACTATTGACGGATAATTCTTCGTCGGCGTGCTCAGGATTTTTTGATCCCAAGCTATATAAACTTCCTTCTACCTTTACTGAATCACTTTTCATTTCTTTTTCTTCTTCAAAATATTTTTTTATTATATATTCCTTCAACGGTAGGATGGTTTTTCCTTCTATAAAGGTTAATTTGTTTAAAGAAAGGACCTCGTCATATATTAGTTTCTCCTCATTGTCTTTATAACTTAAAGTCCCCTTTCCTGTATCAATAACAGCTCCGATTTTCTTTAATAGGTTAAATCCTATTAGTAAATCTGCCTCCATTCCATCTATTTCATAAAACACTTGTTTTGTGTTGAAAATAGTTATATTATGGAAATATTTAGTTATTGAAAACCCATTCACTGTAGCAACTTTCTTATAAATTGATAATTCTTTTTTATTTTCGTAAATTCCCTTTTTTATATAACAGGAAGTTGCTCCCGTATCTATCAAAACTTTGAATTCTGTTTATTTTTTTATCTACTCTTTTTAAGTAGGGCAGACCTACTTCGGGGGCTGATCTAAAAAATGGTCCTCCTCAATGTTATTTATCCGCATTGCTTTATTAGCCGGTTGTTCCGACATTTCGTTTGGCTTTCGTTTCTGCGCCTGATTTTCGTTAGACTGATTATTCGGTACTACGTTTGCCCTAAAATGCTGAGCTTGGTTATAATTGTTATTATTTCTCCTATAATAACCGTTAGTATTCTCCCGATAATTTCTATTATTATTATTTCCCCTGAATTGATTGCTGTTCTGTCGGTTCTTGATTTGTATCGATTCGTCTTCATCCCTTGGTTTTGGGGCCTGATTTTGTTTTCTATTACCCAAGAAATAGGGTTGTCCCATGACATGTTATTCCTCTGAAGATCCCTTTTTTGGTCGAATGGTGAACTATTAGTCCTTGGTTGTCGTTGGTTGAATCTTAATGTATTGTAGTTATTATTCCCTGAATTTCTGGGGCCACTGAATTGGTAGGCAAATTGGGCCCGAATGTTATTTGATTGCAATTCCTGTACCTTTGCCAAGGCATTCGGTAAATCTGGGGGATTCAATGAAAATAGGATTTCTGCAATGCCGCCGTTTAGGCCAGTGACAAAAATGCGTAAGGCATTGTCTCTTATTTTCTTATTTGATTCTTTCGTGATTTCACTGTCTTTTCCGTGAGTCATTATTGTCTTATTTATTAACAAGGTCATTTTCTTGTTAACCTCGTTGTTCGGAGCAGAACCCAGCCGATTAGCTGCTTGCCAAATAGCACCTAATTCTTGGCCCTCAGCCGCTTATTTTGTTTGTTACTTATGTCTATGTCACTCATTTGTTTGTTAAAGCTCTGCGCTTGCTTGCCCTGCTAAACGCTCTCTGCCAGCTCGCTCTTCGCTATCTCCGCTTTGCGTCTGCCTACCGACGTCGGCCGAGCGAAGCTGCGCTTAGCGATCGGAGCGGCAATGTAAAGGGCAGGCAAGCCACACTTGCAATTTGGATGTCACGCATTAAAGAACATATCGTAATTTTATTTCTGCACCGAGTTTTATTTAATTCGAAATAATTAGTCGGCCGATTGGGGATAAAAAACATTATCTCCACACTCGTTATAGAAATCTATTATTGAAAGGTTCCCTTGTCGGAGAACGCTTAACTCCTATTCTATTATGTAAATTGGTCTCTTGTCACTGTAAACAAAGTCAAGTCGTGAAAGTATGGCATCAAAATTTAAAACTGTCCCGTGGTTGGTCAGTGCGTCATGTGCTGGTCCTGTTATTTTGTTTCTCAAAATTGTTAAGGCAACATAATATTGCTTACTTCCTTTCTTATATAACTTCACTGCAGTTTCTGCAGCTTCCCTCCATCCTACGTATTGGTTTAATCCACCATTGAAAATTGGTAGGGATTCTATTACCTTTAATGTGGTGTCATCTTTTATTGTCTCGTCTATTGTTTCTGCCTGATAATCTGATACCTGATCGGATTTAGTTTCTATTTGTTGTTTTAAATTTACAATTTGCTCCTGTACTTGTGAAATTTGAAGTGCTATCAATTGTTTGACCAGATCTGCAGTGAGATCGGTCCTTGTTTGTGAGTTAATCATTTTTAGTTTTTCAAAATCTAAAGTTAGTTGATCCACCTTAAATTTTTCTTATATGTTTGTTTTTATAATCTAATATAACCTAATTGAACTTATATATTTATTAATACAACTTTTGCTCACGAACTATCCGGTAGGGGTCGTCCTTCTTAGTTTGGCTGACAGATCTTTGAACGGGTCTTCCTTCTTGATTTGGCTGACAGGTCTTCGAACGGGTCTTCCTTCTTAAATTTCTTTGTTTAACTGGATCTTCTGGGGTCTTCCTTCTTTGGTTTAGCTGATAGTTTCACTTTCTTTGTGTTTTGGTTTGGTTGGGTTTGTTTAAAAACTTTGGTTTTTTTGTTTTTTTTTGTATTTTTGAATTGTCTTGATTAGCTTTTGTATTTATTTGTATTTTGTATTGTATTTGTATTTGTATTTGTATTGTATATTGTATTTATTTTTGCACACCCTAAGCTCCGGTTTGTTTCCTTTTTATCTCACTTTTTCTTATCTTATATCTCACAGTCACTCCGCGTTTTTATATCTGAAGGATTTATTCCATTAATTAATTGTCCTTCGGGTTTCGGCACGACGCAACACTTTTATTATTCGGTGCTTTTTATACAACGTCGCCCCACGTTGGGCGCCAGTTAAATAACTGCGGTAGCGGATTGTGTTTTTAAAAAGTTTTTATTTTACTTCTAACTTCACTGATATAGATTTAAGTAGAGGGTCACAAAGGATTCCGGGAAAAGGGTTTGCGCGATCTTAATTATACCCGATACTCAAAATGAGTATTGGGTATATTAGATTTGTGGTAAAAGTGGATGTGTGTAACGTCCAAGAGGAATCGTTTCCGACCCCATAAAGTATATATATTCTTGATCAGCATCAATAGCCGAGTCGATTGAGCCATGTCTGTCTGTCCGTCTGTCCGTCCGTCCGTCTGTCCGTCTGTCCGTCTGTCCGTCCGTCCGTCTGTCCGTCCCCTTCAGCGCTTAGTGCTCAAAGACTATAAGAGCGAGAGCAACGATGTTTTGAATCCAGACTTCTGTGATATGTCACTGCTACAAGAATATTTCAAAACTTTGCGCCGCCCATTTCCGCCCCACAAAAGGCGAAAATCTGCGGCATCCACAATTTCGACGATACGAGAAAACTAAAAACGCAGAATCGTAGAAGATGACTATATCTTCTAGAGTGCAAAATCTGAACCAGATCGTATAATTATTATAGCCAGCATCAAGAAACCATTTCATTTTTTCTCGCCCTGTCTCTCTCTAACACACACGTAGCATGGGCGGCTTTGCTTAGAGTAAAACATTAGCGCCTAGATCTCAGAGACTACAAAAGCTAGAGCAATCAAATTTGGTATCCACACTCCTAATATATCGGACCGAGACGAGTTTGTTTCAAAATTTCGCCACACCCCCTTCCGCCCCCGCAAAGGATGAAAATCTGGGGATATTCACAAATCTCAGAGACTATTAAGGCTAGAGTTACCAAATTTGGTATCCGCACTCCTGTTAGATTTCACTATAAAACGTATATCTCAAAATTTCGCCCCACCCCCTTCCGCCCCCACAAAGGACAAAAGTCTGTTGCATCCACAATATTGAGGATACGAGAAAACAAAAAACGCAGAATCATAGACAATGATCATATATATCAGATTGCTGAATCTGGATCAGATCAGATTATTTTTATAGCCAAAAAGAACAAATCAATTTGCACTGGCTACGCAGCACCCGACGTCACGCTCAGACTGATTTTCTGTCTCTCTCGCACGCACTCTTTGTCGTGTCGTTTAATATTAGCGGCGTCTGCCGGAGGAGAGCCATACTGACTTAGTATCGGGTATAACTGTATAATTCCCCCTCGTTTTTAGCTCGACTTTGCGGTGTCGCTTCTGGATCAAGACTGACTTGAACTTTCTGATCTTTGCATCGTTGATCCCTTTCGGGAATAGTTTTTCTATAAACATTTCAATTGATTTCGCCATCCCGAGTATTGGATTTCGTCATCCAAAGAGAGAACTGTAAAATGCCTAAAGTGCAGGATCTGCAGAAAGCCGGGAGTGAGATTGTTTATGAGAAGCCGGGTGTGGGCAAACATTGGTTTTCCATTTAGGCGAGTGTCAAAGATTGGGATTGCGGCGGGAGCCCTTGAGATTGTATATCTTAGAAATCAATTAGGGGAGGCCCAAGATTGAAATTGTTTTCGTTTTGGAAAGCCAAAGATAGTTTACAACTCGTATAAGAGCTCAATAGAATTGGGTACGTTAACTCCCCCATTCTTAAATGTTTCGTCCCGATACATTTTGAAGTTCTGATAGAGCTCTTATTTCTTCTGACAGTATTTGAATGTTGCTTTCCACTATTTCTTCTGACGGTATTCTTATTGATTGAGTACAAATTTGGTTAATTTATAGCCGAAGTAAAATAACATTATCAATATCAAAATGATTAAGAATAATGTTGTTAATGGTAAGGCCGTATTACCTAATGTTATAAGGGGATTTAAAATATTAACATTATCAAAAGAAAATTGCTTATCATTCGATTGAATATAATCAACTAATTCAAAATCGCTATATCTATGATGCGATATATATCTTAGAATTTTACCCTTATCATTTATGTGGATTATATTATTTATTACAATTGTGTTGTTGAATATAAGGAGATACGATCCTAACAAACTAATATGGCACCATCCTGAATGATGTATATTTCTTTGTTTTTTTCCCTTTTTTTAGTGCAGTTGGCTTTAAAGCCATTAAGTAAATTGGTGAAACAGGTCTTCTTTAAATTTATTTGTGCGTAATTGTTAAAAGTTTCACTTTTAAAATTATTCATTAAATAGTATTTCTCCTTACATTCACAAACTTTTTCACTTATAACTAACATTCCATCATTTTGTGAGATGGCTCTTGCATGGTAAAACTTGCAAATATCTTTAATTTGAGGATATTTTATGTAAATGATTATTAAATCAGCATTTCGAATTATTTTAACCGTTGCAATGTCCAGCAGATCAGACAGTTCAACAGGATGTTTTTCATGCTTATAAATGTCCTCTATTTCGTTTTTATTTAAAATTTTTGTATTGAAAATGTTTACTTTTAAGAGGGTTATGGTATCAACTAAATTTAGTAGGTCAAAAGTTATTAATTTTAAACGATGCTTTCTCAGTATCGTTTCTTCATTGAAGATGACATTTTTTAATGAATTTGATAGCAATTCAATTTCTTTGAAAAATTTGGAATTTATTACAAATTGTTTATTATTATTTTCAGTTAATTCATTTACTTTATTTTGTATTTTCAAAAAGTCGTCATGATCAGGACTGCCTGCTATCCATTTCCAAATGGTACCTAATTCATTTATTCCCCTTTCATTCCGTTTTGGAACTAATTCTGAAATCATTAATTTTAATAGACTTAAGTCCATTGATATTTCCCACTCATCGTCTGAATTAATTGATTTGTTGACATATTTGGATTCTTTATCAATTATCTCTCTATAAAAACTCAAATTAGTAATATGGAAAAGTTCAGCGTATGTTTCATAAGTGTAAACGTCTCTGTCGTCTTTGAGCAATAGATAGTCACTATGCGTATAGTCAATTACTTCCGATGTCTTCAATATAACAAAAGTCAGTATTAGTATATTCGCATACATTTTCTGGAAAAAAAATATTTAATATTTGATGTTATCTTTATGTATAATTCTGTTTCTATTGTTGATTATAATTTTATTCGGTCGATTTTCCTTAACTACCTGCTTTTTGTATCGGGATTGAAGTTTATTTCTGTCCCCGAATTTCTTGTCATAAACTACTTCTCCTATTTTATAATCTTTTTCTCTTCTATCTTTGTTAAGTAGCTTAAGCATTTTGGTCTGAGCTTCCTTAAGTAGTATTGGATTATGCTTGTGTTTTATTTTGTTATACAATATGTCATATGGCATTTGATTGGTCGTTGAATGTATCGTCAGGTTATATTTCAGTGCCGCCCTTATTATTATTTCTGAATAATCTGTTAGATTTAGTTCATCCTTGATGCACCGCGCTATTTCTGTTAGTGTGGATGTACCCTTTCTACCTGACCATTTGAGGTGCTGTGTCTTTGTATGAATGATCTAAATTGTGCTGAAGTAAAGCTTGGTTCGTTGTCAGTCATTAAAGATGTTTCTAACGGAAAGTGTTGCAAAATTTCCATTACCTTATTTTCAATGTTTAATTTACTTTGAATTTCCTTGACCACCAAGTATTTGGAATAAGAATCTATACAAGTTATGAATGTTAGGTTTTGGCATAGTATATGTCTAGGTGTAATTGATCTCCTTCTTTTGCTGGAATGGGAGCTTCCCCAATTGGAATTTTTACAGGGTGTCTGTGATATTTGTTTTTGTTGCAGATCTCACAATTTTTTATATATTCTTTTAATTTTTTGTGCAGGTTTGGCCAATAATACAGCTTAGTTATTTGTTTGTAATTTTCGTCTAGTCCTCTATGGGCTCTGCAATGTGTTTCTTCTATAATTATAGCTTTATCTTCTGAATTTGCTACATCTTGGAGGAACTTTCTCGTGAAGAGAAATTTATTTGTGAAGTTTTCCTTTAGCTTATTTTGGATAAGGTATAAATCTTCTAAAGTGCAGTGTATTCCTGTGGTTAAGTGAGGCTGAATAAATTCTTTTAAAATGATTAGCAGATTGTCTACCGTATCAAATTCAATAATATGTCGGGTATTTTCATAAACTCTTACTAACTCATGAACTGTGAATCTCCCTTGCGCTAATAGTAGCTGCTGTTTAAATTGGTTTAGAGGCTTGCTAGTCTCTTGAATGACGTTTTCAAAACTACTCTCTGCTGAATGCTGAGTATTTATGTCTGATTCTGATTCTGTCTGGTCGACATCACTATCTGTCATATGATTTATTTTAATCCGAGATAAAGCGTCCGCTACTACGTTAGTTGAGCCTGGCTTATAAATGATTTTTGGTGTGAAACTTTCTATGAAGTAATACCAACGTTTCATTTCAACATTTGGATTTTTTTGCGACATTGCAAAGGACAAAGGTTGGTGATCTGTATGTATTTCAATTCCACTCACTCCGTATAAATAATTTCGCAAATTTTTTAATGCCCATACAATAGCTAATAATTCCTTTTTATTAGTAGCATATAATTGCTCGGTTTTACTTAAAGTTTTAGAAATAAATGTTATGGGATTCCCATCTTGCGACAAAACTGCACCTATTGCTATGTCCGATGCATCTGTGGTTAATGTGAATTTTTTATTGTAATCTGGTTGTACTTATTCAATATGTGCTATTAAACTGTCCTTTAAATTATTAAATGCTCCCATTGCTGGTTCATCCAGCTGTATTAATGTTTTCTTGGATGCCCTTCGTGAAACTTTCCCATTTACTCCACTCAGATATTTTGTTAATGGTTTGGCAATTGTAGCATAATTTCGGACAAATTTTCTGTAATACCCTGTTAGTCCTAAGAAGCTACGTAGCTCTCTGATATTTTTAGGAATTGGATAGTTTTGTATTGTGGAGATTTTGTCTGGATCTGTTTTAATGATATTTTGGGAAACAATGTATCCCAGAAATTTGGTTTCCAATTGAAAGAATTTAGACTTTTCTAAGGAAATTTTCATGTTAGCGTTTTGCAATATCTGTTTTATATGAATTAGATCTTTATAATGTTGTTCTATAGTTTTTGAAAATATTATTATATCGTCCATATAGACGTGACAAGTTTTCCCAACTTGTTCTCTAAGTATATCGTCCATTGCCCTTTGGAAAATTCTGGGAGCGTTCGTCAATCCCATAGGCATTCTTAGAAATTCATATTTGCCGTTATTTATGGAAAAAGATGTTTTTTCAATATCTGATTCCCTCATTAAAATCTGATAGAAAACTGACTCTAAATCAATGGCCGAGAAATACTTTGCCTTACCTAAATTGGCAAGGATTACTGAAGGATCTTGCATAGGGTATCTATCCGGTATGGTGTTTTCATTAAGTTTCTTAAAGTCTATTACTAATCTATGTTTAGGAGTTCCGTCCTCATTTACTCCCTTCTTTGGTACTACTATTACCGGTGAATTATATGGGCTTTTACTAGGTCTGATTATACCTTCATCTAACATTTTACTTATTTCGTTATTAACGAAATCGTTAACCGAATAAGCGTATGGATACTGCTTGCCATATACCGGTCTATCATGTTCATTGTTAAACTCTCCTTTTATATCCGTTCTGAACGGTAACTGTAAATTTATATTGGCATGGTCTTCTTCGATGATAGATACCATTTTCTCTCTGAGATTTTCTAAATTGTCCTCTTTGTAGGTTATTGTGTTATACAATTTCATTTTTTTCAATTCAGAATTTGCATAATTTTGAATGTCGGATATTTCTACGACGGCGCGTTCAGGATTTTTGCATCCCAAACTTTTAAATTGTTCATTGTCGGATAATTCAACGACGGCGTGTTCAGGATTCCTTAATCCCAAACTATTCGAACTTTTAGTGTCGGATAATTCAACGACGGCGTGCTCAGGATATTTTAATCCCAAACTATTAAAACTTTGGATGTCGGATAATTCAACGACGGCGGGTTCAGGATATTTAAATACCAAACTATTGACGGATAATTCTTCGTCGGCGTGCTCAGGATTTTTTGATCCCAAGCTATATAAACTTCCTTCTACCTTTACTGAATCACTTTTCATTTCTTTTTCTTCTTCAAAATATTTTTTTATTATATATTCCTTCAACGGTAGGATGGTTTTTCCTTCTATAAAGGTTAATTTGTTTAAAGAAAGGACCTCGTCATATATTAGTTTCTCCTCATTGTCTTTATAACTTAAAGTCCCCTTTCCTGTATCAATAACAGCTCCGATTTTCTTTAATAGGTTAAATCCTATTAGTAAATCTGCCTCCATTCCATCTATTTCATAAAACACTTGTTTTGTGTTGAAAATAGTTATATTATGGAAATATTTAGTTATTGAAAACCCATTCACTGTAGCAACTTTCTTATAAATTGATAATTCTTTTTTATTTTCGTAAATTCCCTTTTTTATATAACAGGAAGTTGCTCCCGTATCTATCAAAACTTTGAATTCTGTTTATTTTTGTATCTACTCTTTTTAAGTAGGGCAGACCTACTTCGGGGGCTGATCTAAAAAATGGTCCTCCTCAATGTTATTTATCCGCATTGCTTTATTAGCCGGTTGTTCCGACATTTCGTTTGGCTTTCGTTTCTGCGCCTGATTTTCGTTAGACTGATTATTCGGTACTACGTTTGCCCTAAAATGCTGAGCTTGGTTATAATTGTTATTATTTCTCCTATAATAACCGTTAGTATTCTCCCGATAATTTCTATTATTATTATTTCCCCTGAATTGATTGCTGTTCTGTCGGTTCTTGATTTGTATCGATTCGTCTTCATCCATTGGTTTTGGGGCCTGATTTTGTTTTCTATTACCCAAGAAATAGGGTTGTCCCCATGACATGTTATTCCTCTGAAGATCCTTTTTTGGTCGAATGGTGAACTATTAGTCCTTGGTTGTCGTTGGTTGAATCTTAATGTATTGTAGTTATTATTCCCTGAATTTCTGGGGCCACTGAATTGGTAGGCAAATTGGGCCCGAATGTTATTTGATTGCAATTCCTGTACCTTTGCCAAGGCATTCGGTAAATCTGGGGGATTCAATGAAAATAGGATTTCTGCAATGCCGCCGTTTAGGCCAGTGACAAAAATGCGTAAGGCATTGTCTCTTATTTTCTTATTTGATTCTTTCGTGATTTCACTGTCTTTTCCGTGAGTCATTATTGTCTTATTTATTAACAAGGTCATTTTCTTGTTAACCTCGTTGTTCGGAGCAGAACCCAGCCGATTAGCTGCTTGCCAAATAGCACCTAATTCTTGGCCCTCAGCCGCTTATTTTGTTTGTTACTTATGTCTATGTCACTCATTTGTTTGTTAAAGCTCTGCGCTTGCTTGCCCTGCTAAACGCTCTCTGCCAGCTCGCTCTTCGCTATCTCCGCTTTGCGTCTGCCTACCGACGTCGGCCGAGCGAAGCTGCGCTTAGCGATCGGAGCGGCAATGTAAAGGGCAGGCAAGCCACACTTGCAATTTGGATGTCACGCATTAAAGAACATATCGTAATTTTATTTCTGCGCCGAGTTTTATTTAATTCGAAATAATTAGTCGGCCGATTGGGGATAAAAAACATTATCTCCACACTCGTTATAGAAATCTATTATTGAAAGGTTCCCTTGTCGGAGAACGCTTAACTCCTATTCTATTATGTAAATTGGTCTCTTGTCACTGTAAACAAAGTCAAGTCGTGAAAGTATGGCATCAAAATTTAAAACTGTCCCGTGGTTGGTCAGTGCGTCATGTGCTGGTCCTGTTATTTTGTTTCTCAAAATTGTTAAGGCAACATAATATTGCTTACTTCCTTTCTTATATAACTTCACTGCAGTTTCTGCAGCTTCCCTCCATCCTACGTATTGGTTTAATCCACCATTGAAAATTGGTAGGGATTCTATTACCTTTAATTTTTATTTTATTTATTTATTAAATTAACAAATTATCTGTTAATAATGGTACTTAGTTACTAAAGGCAGAAAAAGATAAGTTAAAAGTTAGCTAAATTTAAATGATTATAAATATTGCATGCAATTAGTTTAAGAGACAGTTCAGGGATAGGGTTAGACAGAGGGAGTTATAATTATGGCATAAAACCCTAAAAGGTTCATGATCAGCATAATTAGACCTACATATGGGTAGACGGATAGGCCTAAAAGTACGGGTAGGTCTGGATGGAACGGCCAAGTCAATCTGACCCAAGAGAGTTTGGGAGTCAACAGTCCCAAGAAGGAGCTTGTGCACGAACATTACGCCATTGCATATTCTGCGATGGTTCAACGACGGCAGGTCAATAAGATTTAGCCTAGACCGGTAGGGTGGCAAGATTCTACCCGAGTCCCAGTTAAAGTTCCGAAGGGCAAAAATTAAAAATTGCTTTTGCACGGATTCAATAACAGCCTGCTGCTCTTTATACTGCGGGCTCCACACACAAGAACAATACTCCAATATAGGACGTACTAACGAGATGTACAGTTGTTTCGTAACGTACGGGTCGTCAAACTCCTTGGACCAACGCTTGATGAACGCTAAAACACCCTTAGCTTTATTTACAGTTGCAGCTATATGGGTGTTGAAACACATCTTATGATCAAAAAGGACTCCGAGGTCATTTGAACTCGAAATTCGCTCAAGGACATGATTTCCTAGAACATATGAGACAAAATGAGGAGCGCGACGGTAAAATGTCATAAGTTTGCATTTGGAAAGGTTCAGAAAAAGAAGATTAGTTGAACACCACAATAGTAGTTCACTTAGATCAAGTTGAAGGCGTGTGTGCAAATACCAATCAGAGTAAGAAAGACAGATTTTGACATCATCAGCATACATTAGTGTAGTAGAGTATGTTATAACTTGAGGAAGGTCGTTCACAAATAAAATAAACAGAAGCGGGCCCAGATGACTTCCCTGTGGCACACCTGAAGTAACATTAACAGTATTTGACAACACGTTAGAAAACAAAACACGTTGAGTACGGTTAGAGAGATAGGACAAAATCCAATCTAGAAGATTCGTTGGGAACCCTAATAAGGAGAGCTTTTGAATAAGCAGAGCATGGTTCACAGAATCGAATGCCTTGCTGAAGTCCGTAAAAACTACATCCGTCTGCAAACCAATTTGAAAACCACGGTGGATTAGGTTAGAAAACTCAAGAAGGTTAGTCGATGTTGAACGATGTCTGAAAAAACCGTGTTGCGACGGAGATATCAAGCTGCAACAAAGATGTTGCAGTTGCCGGGTGACCAGGAACTCAAGAAGCTTCGGGATGGCGGAAAGCTTTGCGATACCACGATAGTTTTCAATGTTTGATCTTGAACCTTTTTTGTGAAGCGGAATGATGTAGGACTCATTCCAAATTACTGGGAGACAAGACTGTTCCAAGGAGAGGTTGAAGAGAAAGGTCAAGGGCTTGCAAAGGGACTGGGCACAGTGTTTTAAGATGCAACTTGGTACCTTATCTGGACCCGCAGAAAACGATATGTCCATAGATGACAAACCTGCAAGAACAACGCTTTCCTCGAAAAAGGGCAGAAAAATACTGTTAGCTTGAGGTAGCTGGTACGGATACGGAGTGGATGCGTTGTAAATATGAGACGAGTACGTTGTTTGGAAAAAGTTAGCGAATAAATTTGCAATACCAACAGCAGAAGCTTCTGTTTTGTTCTGGTAATGAAGGGACGGAGGAAAAACGTTTGACTTGCGCTTAGAATTAACGAACGAATAGAATTTTTTAGGATCACTACGAAAATTACTACTACATTGTGAAAGGTAATGATTATAACACTGACTATTGACGGCAAGGAACAGAGAGCGAGCGGAGGAGTATAGAGCTAAGGCCAACGTGGAGCCCGACTTCTGGTACTTTTTATAGAGCCGGGATTTATTATTTTTTAAGTATGACAAATACTTGGAGAACCAGGGAGGCTTGGACGATACAGGTACAGTGATATCTGGAACAAACGTATTAAGGGCGGAGTAAATAGAACTATAAAACGAGTTAACAGTTGCATCTATGTTCGGTAATGAATAAAGAAACGACCAATCAACACGCGAGAGATGTAGATCTAAATCAATAAAGTTTGTTTTGCGAAAACACTTTATGTGACAAGGAGCCATGGAACTGTCAGCACCTCCAGATTGTGTACACTCCAGTGATATCAACAAAGTTGGATGGTAAGGATCTTCAGGGAGAGATATTGGGCTTGCTCTAGATACAGTAGCAAGAGAACCATCGTTAACAAAAACGAGGTCAAGAAGTCTGTCCCTAATGTTTTTAACGGCATTAATTTGGACAAGGGAAATATCCGTTAGCCCATTGATAAAGTCATTATGGCAATTGGGAAACAACAGGTTAGCGTCATTACAAGGCAGCCAAGAAAGAAATGGGAGGTTAAAGTCCCCCATGACAATAATTCGATCATTGCACCCTAATGTAGAAACAACATTATTAATTGCTGAAAGGTGGTGTAAGTAAAGCTCAGCATCAGACCTGGGAGGAATGTAAGAGCAGGTTAAATAGAAAAATGCGGAGCCAACACGAACTTTGACTGCAACAAATTCAATTCCATGAATGTTATTGAATGGGAATAACTCAGATGAGAAAACAGATTTAACTGCAATCAGAACCCCACCTGCAAAAGATGGGCGGTCCATTCTATAAATAGTGTAACTATCAATGAAAATTTCGTGATCATTGACAGAGGAGTTAAGCCAGGTTTCGGTAAACGCGATGGCATCGAAATCAAAGGACGCGCTATTAGTATGAATTTGACGCAACTTTCCCAGCAAACTGCGAACGTTCTGATAGTGCATGGAAAAATAGTACATTAGTTTTTTGGAGCATGTTCGGTAATTCTTGGATTCGAGTTCGAATCTTTGAGAAGGAACTCATGCACAATTGTATGCTCAGGCCATATTGACGGTTCTAGAGAACAGGATAGTAAAGAATCAGGGAGAAGAATTTTAAATGATGATATGTTGCGCTTATGTTTAAATGAAAATTTAGTCACAACTATATCAACAGGCGAAGTGTTAAGTTTAGTGGCAAGATGTTGTTTAACATCCTCCGTTGTAGCCTCAGGAATAAGACGAGAAACAAATATTGCTTTCCGAGGGACCACTGCTTTAAGTTGAAGTCCCGAGCGAGATCGAGATGGTGGAGCCACACCTAAAAGAGATCTCGGTACAAGGGCAGAGGAATTGGCAGCAATGGCTGTAGCAGGAATTGGAGTAGGAATTGCAGCAGGAATTGGAGCAGGAATTGGAGCAGGAATTGGCAAGACGTCGTCAGCAACCAGCACACCCGCACTAGGAGCACTCACCGCGTCAGAAGTGACGGCCACAGAAACTGCAGGGATGGGATTGATGCTGTTGGGGAGTTGGGTGCTCGAAGGAAGCAAATTGCTGGGTGTAAAGACCTCCGGAGCCACCGTTGGATTTACAGACAACGGCGTGGCATGCCTACACGGAAATGCTTCCGATGGATGAAGGTGGGAGGCAGGCGTACCAATCGGATTAGGTTGCAAGAGATTGGTATCATTATGCGGAATTTTCCGTCTAGGCGATTCGCTCAAGAGTTTGAGCCCAAGAAACTGTGATTCAAGGGCAAGAAATTTCTCGTTGAGAGCCACAAATTGTTTCCGGACATCCAGAAACCCAGTTCGAGTCTGTCTCATAAATGTGCGCATTTCGGCCTCAATCTCCCGACAAGCCAGACATGACCAAGACAGGCCCATGCGTTTCGAGATCAGATCATTCAGCCGGCCAAAATTTCCACCACCAGCACATTTTATGTGGGCAAAATTGTCGCACAGCCAGCAGCTAAGAAATGAATCACCAATGATAACACCACCGAATTCACATTTCTTTGCACTACAAACGATTGCCATTATTGACAGCAGTAGAATCACTGTGCACGAATAATAAGAGAACGGAGTGAGATCGCAGGTAAAGTAGGAGAGCAGACAGCAGAGCGAGCCAGACAATCAGCTGCAGCGGCAATAATTCAAAGCAGATGATCCAACGAAGTGCAGAAAACGAGCGGTAAACTCACCAAAGCAGAGACACAAAAGAAAAGTCGACAGAGAGGGAGAGTGTAGGCAAACCAGAGAGAGTGAGAGCAACAATGCGAGAAGCCCGCGTATGCTCACGAGAGAGTGTGGGCGATGCAAACGCTGATGCGCGAGAACAGTGCACACCGAAGAAGCGATAACGAAAAGCAGACTGGGCAAAAAACAATAACAAATTGCCTGCACGAGTCCGATGTGTTACGTTGCAATATTGAATTTATATTAAACACTTGTTTACAAACAAAACACTGGTGGTTAACACAAAGTAGAATCAAATTAAAGAGATGCGATAATAAATCAAAACAAAGACACAACAATGTTGTATGATATTTAGGCAAAGGGCGGAGAATGCGGGAGCAAGAAAAAAACACAACCGGCTTAAGCAAGAGCTAGAAGCGAATGATGATAATGTGGTGTCATCTTTTATTGTCTCGTCTATTGTTTCTGCCTGATAATCTGATACCTGATCGGATTTAGTTTCTATTTGTTGTTTTAAATTTACAATTTGCTCCTGTACTTGTGAAATTTGAAGTGCTATCAATTGTTTGACCAGATCTGCAGTGAGATCGGTCCTTGTTTGTGAGTTAATCATTTTTAGTTTTTCAAAATCTAAAGTTAGTTGATCCACCTTAAATTTTTCTTATATGTTTGTTTTTATAATCTAATATAACCTAATTGAACTTATATATTTATTAATACAACTTTTGCTCACGAACTATCCGGTAGGGGTCGTCCTTCTTAGTTTGGCTGACAGATCTTTGAACGGGTCTTCCTTCTTGATTTGGCTGACAGGTCTTCGAACGGGTCTTCCTTCTTAAATTTCTTTGTTTAACTGGATCTTCTGGGGTCTTCCTTCTTTGGTTTAGCTGATAGTTTCACTTTCTTTGTGCTTTGGTTTGGTTGGGTTTGTTTAAAAACTTTGGTTTTTTTGTTTTTTTTGTATTTTTGAATTGTCTTGATTAGCTTTTGTATTTATTTGTATTTTGTATTGTATTTGTATTTGTATTTGTATTGTATATTGTATTTATTTTTGCACACCCTAAGCTCGGGTTCGTTTCCTTTTTATCTCACTTTTTCTTATCTTATATCTCACAGTCACTCCGCGTTTTTATATCTGAAGGATTTATTCCATTAATTAATTGTCCTCGGGTTTCGAGGACTTTTTTTTTATTATTATTATATATTATTATTATTATTATTATATTATTATTCGGTGCTTTTTATACAACGTCGCCCCACGTTGGGCGCCAGTTAAATAACTGCGGTAGCGGATTGTGTTTTTAAAAAGTTTTTATTTTACTTCTAACTTCACTGATATAGATTTAAGTAGAGGGTCACAAAGGATTCCGGGAAAAGGGTTTGCGCGATCTTAATTATACCCGATACTCAAAATGAGTATTGGGGTATATTAGATTTGTGGTAAAAGTGGATGTGTGTAACGTCCAAGAGGAATCGTTTCCGACCCCATAAAGTATATATATTCTTGATCAGCATCAATAGCCGAGTCGATTGAGCCATGTCTGTCTGTCCGTCTGTCCGTCCGTCCGTCTGTCCGTCTGTCCGTCCGTCCGTCTGTCCGTCCCCTTCAGCGCCTAGTGCTCAAAGACTATAAGAGCGAGAGCAACGATGTTTTGAATCCAGACTTCTGTGATATGTCACTGCTACAAGAATATTTCAAAACTTTGCGCCGCCCATTTCCGCCCCCACAAAAGGCGAAAATCTGCGGCATCCACAATTTCGACGATACGAGAAAACTAAAAACGCAGAATCGTAGAAGATGACTTTATCTTCTAGAGTGCAAAATCTGAACCAGATCGTATAATTATTATAGCCAGCATCAAGAAAACAATTTCATTTTTTCTCGCCCTGTCTCTCTATAACACACACGTAGCATGGGCGGCTTTGCTTAGAGTAAAACATTAGCGCCTAGATCTCAGAGACTACAAAAGCTAGAGCAATCAAATTTGGTATCCACACTCCTAATATATCGGACCGAGACGAGTTTGTTTCAAAATTTCGCCACACCCCCTTCCGCCCCCGCAAAGGATGAAAATCTGGGGATATTCACAAATCTCAGAGACTATTAAGGCTAGAGTAACCAAATTTGGTATCCGCACTCCTGTTAGATTTCACTATAAAACGTATATCTCAAAATTTCGCCCCACCCCCTTCCGCCCCCACAAAGGACAAAAGTCTGTTGCATCCACAATATTGAGGATACGAGAAAACAAAAAACGCAGAATCATAGACAATGATCATATATATCAGATTGCTGAATCTGGATCAGATCAGATTATTTTTATAGCCAAAAAGAACAAATCAATTTGCACTGGCTACGCAGCACCCGACGTCACGCTCAGACTGATTTTCTGTCTCTCTCGCACGCACTCTTTGTCGTGTCGTTTAATATTAGCGGCGTCTGCCGGAGGAGAGCCATACTGACTTAGTATCGGGTATAACTGTATAATTCCCCCTCGTTTTTAGCTCGACTTTGCGGTGTCGCTTCTGGATCAAGACTGACTTGAACTTTCTGATCTTTGCATCGTTGATCCCTTTCGGGAATAGTTTTTCTATAAACATTTCAATTGATTTCGCCATCCCGAGTATTGGATTTCGTCATCCAAAGAGAGAACTGTAAAATGCCTAAAGTGCAGGATCTGCAGAAAGCCGGGAGTGAGATTGTTTATGAGAAGCCGGGTGTGGGCAAACATTGGTTTTCCATTTAGGCGAGTGTCAAAGATTGGGATTGCGGCGGGAGCCCTTGAGATTGTATATCTTAGAAATCAATTAGGGGGAGGCCCAAGATTGAAATTGTTTTCGTTTTGGAAAGCCAAAGATAGTTTACAACTCGTATAAGAGCTCAATAGAATTGGTTACGTTAACTCCCCCCATTCTTAAATGTTTCGTCCCGATACATTTTGAAGTTCTGATAGAGCTCTTATTTCTTCTGACAGTATTTGAATGTTGCTTTCCACTATTTCTTCTGACGGTATTCTTATTGATTGAGTACAAATTTGGTTAATTTATAGCCGAAGTAAAATAACATTATCAATATCAAAATGATTAAGAATAATGTTGTTAATGGTAAGGCCGTATTACCTAATGTTATAAGGGGATTTAAAATATTAACATTATCAAAAGAAAATTGCTTATCATTCGATTGAATATAATCAACTAATTCAAAATCGCTATATCTATGATGCGATATATATCTTAGAATTTTACCCTTATCATTTATGTGGATTATATTATTTATTACAATTGTGTTGTTGAATATAAGGAGATACGATCCTAACAAAGTAGTATTGTCTACGATATTTTTGCCTGAAACTAATATGGCACCATCCTGAATGATGTATATTTCTTTGTTTTTTTCCCTTTTTTTAGTGCAGTTGGCTTTAAAGCCATTAAGTAAATTGGTGAAACAGGTCTTCTTTAAATTTATTTGTGCGTAATTGTTAAAAGTTGAAACTTTTAACTTTTAAAATTATTCATTAAATAGTATTTCTCCTTACATTCACAAACTTTTTCACTTATAACTAACATTCCATCATTTTGTGAGATGGCTCTTGCATGGTAAAACTTGCAAATATCTTTAATTTGAGGATATTTTATGTAAATGATTATTAAATCAGCATTTCGAATTATTTTAACCGTTGCAATGTCCAGCAGATCAGACAGTTCAACAGGATGTTTTTCATGCTTATAAATGTCCTCTATTTCGTTTTTATTTAAAATTTTTGTATTGAAAATGTTTACTTTTAAGAGGGTTATGGTATCAACTAAATTTAGTAGGTCAAAAGTTATTAATTTTAAACGATGCTTTCTCAGTATCGTTTCTTCATTGAAGATGACATTTTTTAATGAATTTGATAGCAATTCAATTTCTTTGAAAAATTTGGAATTTATTACAAATTGTTTATTATTATTTTCAGTTAATTCATTTACTTTATTTTGTATTTTCAAAAAGTCGTCATGATCAGGACTGCCTGCTATCCATTTCCAAATGGTACCTAATTCATTTATTCCCCTTTCATTCCGTTTTGGAACTAATTCTGAAATCATTAATTTTAATAGACTTAAGTCCATTGATATTTCCCACTCATCGTCTGAATTAATTGATTTGTTGACATATTTGGATTCTTTATCAATTATCTCTCTATAAAAACTCAAATTAGTAATATGGAAAAGTTCAGCGTATGTTTCATAAGTGTAAACGTCTCTGTCGTCTTTGAGCAATAGATAGTCACTATGCGTATAGTCAATTACTTCCGAAGTCGTCAATATAACAAAAGTCAGTATTAGTATATTCGCATACATTTTCTGGAAAAAAAATATTTAATATTTGATGTTATCTTTATGTATAATTCTGTTTCTATTGTTGATTATAATTTTATTCGGTCGATTTTCCTTAACTACCTGCTTTTTGTATCGGGATTGAAGTTTATTTCTGTCCCCGAATTTCTTGTCATAAACTACTTCTCCTATTTTATAATCTTTTTCTCTTCTATCTTTGTTAAGTAGCTTAAGCATTTTGGTCTGAGCTTCCTTAAGTAGTATTGGATTATGCTTGTGTTTTATTTTGTTATACAATATGTCATATGGCATTTGATTGGTCGTTGAATGTATCGTCAGGTTATATTTCAGTGCCGCCCTTATTATTATTTCTGAATAATCTGTTAGATTTAGTTCATCCTTGATGCACCGCGCTATTTCTGTTAGTGTGGATGTACCCTTTCTACCTGACCATTTGAGGTGCTGTGTCTTTGTATGAATGATCTAAATTGTGCTGAAGTAAAGCTTGGTTCGTTGTCAGTCATTAAAGATGTTTCTAACGGAAAGTGTTGCAAAATTTCCATTACCTTATTTTCAATGTTTAATTTACTTTGAATTTCTTGACCACCAAGTATTTGGAATAAGAATCTATACAAGTTATGAATGTTAGGTTTTGGCATAGTATATGTCTAAGTGTAATTGATCTCCTTCTTTTGCTGGAATGGGAGCTTCCCCAATTGGAATTTTTACAGGGTGTCTGTGATATTTGTTTTTGTTGCAGATCTCACAATTTTTTATATATTCTTTTAATTTTTTGTGCAGGTTTGGCCAATAATACAGCTTAGTTATTTGTTTGTAATTTTCGTCTAGTCCTCTATGGGCTCTGCAATGTGTTTCTTCTATAATTATAGCTTTATCTTCTGAATTTGCTACATCTTGGAGGAACTTTCTCGTGAAGAGAAATTTATTTGTGAAGTTTTCCTTTAGCTTATTTTGGATAAGGTATAAATCTTCTAAAGTGCAGTGTATTCCTGTGGTTAAGTGAGGCTGAATAAATTCTTTTAAAATGATTAGCAGATTGTCTACCGTATCAAATTCAATAATATGTCGGGTATTTTCATAAACTCTTACTAACTCATGAACTGTGAATCTCCCTTGCGCTAATAGTAGCTGCTGTTTAAATTGGTTTAGAGGCTTGCTAGTCTCTTGAATGACGTTTTCAAAACTACTCTCTGCTGAATGCTGAGTATTTATGTCTGATTCTGATTCTGTCTGGTCGACATCACTATCTGTCATATGATTTATTTTAATCCGAGATAAAGCGTCCGCTACTACGTTAGTTGAGCCTGGCTTATAAATGATTTTTGGTGTGAAACTTTCTATGAAGTAATACCAACGTTTCATTTCAACATTTGGATTTTTTTGCGACATTGCAAAGGACAAAGGTTGGTGATCTGTATGTATTTCAATTCCACTCACTCCGTATAAATAATTTCGCAAATTTTTTAATGCCCATACAATAGCTAATAATTCCTTTTTATTAGTAGCATATAATTGCTCGGTTTTACTTAAAGTTTTAGAAATAAATGTTATGGGATTCCCATCTTGCGACAAAACTGCACCTATTGCTATGTCCGATGCATCTGTGGTTAATGTGAATTTTTTATTGTAATCTGGTTGTACTTATTCAATATGTGCTATTAAACTGTCCTTTAAATTATTAAATGCTCCCATTGCTGGTTCATCCAGCTGTATTAATGTTTTCTTGGATGCCCTTCGTGAAACTTTCCCATTTACTCCACTCAGATATTTTGTTAATGGTTTGGCAATTGTAGCATAATTTCGGACAAATTTTCTGTAATACCCTGTTAGTCCTAAGAAGCTACGTAGCTCTCTGATATTTTTAGGAATTGGATAGTTTTGTATTGTGGAGATTTTGTCTGGATCTGTTTTAATGATATTTTGGGAAACAATGTATCCCAGAAATTTGGTTTCTGTTCGGAGCAGAACCCAGCCGATTAGCTGCTTGCCAAATAGCACCTAATTCTTGGCCCTCAGCCGCTTATTTTGTTTGTTACTTATGTCTATGTCACTCATTTGTTTGTTAAAGCTCTGCGCTTGCTTGCCCTGCTAAACGCTCTCTGCCAGCTCGCTCTTCGCTATCTCCGCTTTGCGTCTGCCTACCGACGTCGGCCGAGCGAAGCTGCGCTTAGCGATCGGAGCGGCAATGTAAAGGGCAGGCAAGCCACACTTGCAATTTGGATGTCACGCAATGTTATTTCTGCGCCGAGTTTTATTTAATTCGAAATAATTAGTCGGCCGATTGGGGATAAAAAACATTATCTCCACATAAAATTTGGTGACCCCGACGTGATCTCTGAGTTGCAGTGTCAATTAATAATCATTCGCGATCGACATTCGCTAGCCCTAGCAAATTTTCGGCGGTTAAGCACAATTCGGTGCTAAAACACACTTACATACACCTACATACACGCATTGCTGGCTATTAATTTCTCTGTCGCGACAATTCGGTCAGTGCAGTGCGGTAGGCAGTGCAGCGAACTCACTAATACACACAAGCGGAGTACAAAGCGGAATCGGACAGCTCGCACAGCCGCACAGCTAAAGGCATTAGCTGTAATCCCTTTGCTTTCGGTTCCCACGTTTATACGTATACAGGGTGTCTTTTTCGGTCGTGCTGAGTGACTCTTTTAAAACCTCAACATGGCAGCACCTGAGCCTACCAATGTCGCGAACGCAGCAATGCCGAGTGATGTAGATTTCTACAAGCACAAGGCCGAGTCCATCGCGCGCCAACTAAAGGCCATGGATCGCTTTCTCACCAAGGGAGAGCTTGCCGAGTTAGATGAGGCAGAACTTCAAGCTCGCTTAGAGCAGATCGAGCGAATGAATGCGGATTTCGATGCCGCTCAAACGAGCCTTGAAAGGCTGGATTTCCTGCAGTTAGCCCATGATGCCCGGCTGGACTTTTCGAATGTTTATGTCAAGGTTAGGTCCAGGCTGTCGCGGGAGTTGATGGCGGCTCGCACGGTAAATGTTGCCAATTCAACGGCTCGGCATACTCTCGAGGGGAACTCGTCGTTGTTCGCCTATAATAGTATAGGCCGTTCTCGAATGCCCGAGTTGCAGCTTCCGCGATTCGGGGGGAACTACATGGATTGGCCAGAATTCCACTCGATGTTCTCGACAATGGTGCACAAAGACCATCGTATACCAATCATCGAAAAATTCCAATATCTTCGTGGATGTCTAGATGGTGCTGCGCTGGATACGATTCGTTCCTTGGAACTTTCTGAGGAGAATTACGACAAGGCGTTGAATTTGCTAATGTTGCGATTCGATAATAAACTGTTACATTTTCAGGCACACGTCAAGGCTATTTTCGGGTTGCAAGGGGTGGAGAAGGGCTCAGCTATCGGCTTGCGCGCGCTCAGCGACAAAATCAATTCGCACTTGCGTGCACTTCAGACCTTGGCGACCCCGCAGGAGATTTCCGATGGGTTGCTGATCTTCATCATAGGCACGAAATTGGACCACAAGACCAAGGAGAAATGGGAAGAGAACTTGCCGACGTCAGGATTGCCTCGGTGGTCTAGCATGGCCTCATTCTTGGAAGCAAGATGTCGGATGCTGGAAAATTTGGGATCGGCTATGGTAACAATTCCTAGCCAGCAGGTGGGAGAAAGTAAACCTAGCACCCTAATCACCTCCATTAACGATCATAATAGCTCAACATGCAAGTATTGCAAATCCTCCGATCACTACATATCCCGATGCCAGGCATTTATAGATCTCCCTGTTTTTTCTCGATACAAGGAGGTGAAGAAGCGCCATTTATGTCTAAACTGCCTCAACAAAGGCCATTCATTGCAACGCTGCAAGTCAGGGGCATGTAGAAATTGCCAAGCCAAGCATCACACACTGCTCCACATGCAGTCGGGCTCTGACGCTGAGTTGCCGTCGCCGAGCACGGAATCGACCCAGCATGATCCTGCAAGTGCCCTAGTAGCAAGCAAATATATTAGCCCTCCCCCTCGAGTCAAAAATCTCTGCCTAGCCAAAACGTGCTGCTAGCTACTGCAATCGTATATGTCAGGGGCCGTTTTGGATCGCTTATTCCATGTCGTGCCATTTTAGATTCCGCTTCTCAGGTTAACTTTATAACATCGAGACTCGCCAATCAGCTGCAGTTAGATCCTCACCCGTCTCACGTTAAAATCGCCGGTATTGGAGAGTCAATTCTACCATCCAGCAAGGCTGTGGACATCGTCCTGCAATCTCAAGACGAAAGCTATCGCGGTTTCCTCTCTGCAATTATCACTGCCTCAATCACAGGAATGCAGCCTAACTTCGGCCTAGACGCAAAGGATTGGCCAATGCCAAATAACCTAAAACTAGCTGATCCTAATTTCGCCAAGCCCCAGCGTGTCGATCTGTTGATAGGTGCTGGTTTGTTTTTCGAATTAATGTGCGTTGGACAGATTCGACTGTCAGACCAATTGCCAACATTGCAGAAGACGAAACTTGGCTGGATAGTGTCAGGAAGTATTAAAAACTCTGAGAAAGCCCGTGCGGCGCTAGCAGCCGTTGAAGATCCCCCTGTCATCTCCGCTTGCGAGACTAATTTGTGCGATATTGTAAGGCGGTTTTGGGAAGTCGATGGAGATTATTCGCCCTCATCAATTTCGGAGGAAGATGTTCATTGCGAACAGCATTTCGTCACAAACTGCATTCGCCTAGAGTCCGGAGCTTACTCCGTGCGTTTGCCAACCAAATTCAGTCTAGAGGAATTAGGAGAATCGTATCAGCAGGCGCTACGTAGATTTCTCAATTTGGAGAGGAAGCTAGCAAAAAATGCACAGCTTAAGGCAAAATATATGGAGTTTCTTCAGGAGTATCGTGATTTAGGACACATGTCGCCAGCTTCGCGGCAGTCAGACCTCCCGCAGTACTTCTTGCCTCACCATTGCGTCCACAAGCAGGATAGTACAACCACCAAATTACGCGTAGTGTTCGATGGATCTGCCAAAACAGCGTCTGGAGTATCACTGAATGATGCGCTTATGGCTGGACCCACCATCCAACCTAAAATTCTGATAACTCTGCTTCGTTTCCGCTTTTTTAAAGTCGCCTTGTGTGGCGATATCTGCAAAATGTACCGCTGTGTACGCGTTTCCCATCCCGATACGCACGTGCAGTGCATCCTATGGCGCAATGACCCGAAGGAGGAGATTCAGGTGTTCAAGTTGGAGACTGTTACTTACGGAACCAAACCTGCCGCTTTCTTAGCAATTCGTGCTATGCATCAATTGGCAAATGATGAAGAGTTGCGTTTTCCGCTTGGCGCTGATGTTGTTCGAAGAGATTTCTATGTCGATGATCTCATATCTGGAGGGGACAGCATTGATTCTGTCATCAAAATTCGTCAGCAGGTAAAGGAGCTACTTTCGAAAGGATGTTTTCCCATACGTAAATGGTGTTCCAATGAACCCGCTGCTTTGGAAGGCGTATCGGAAGCGGATCGCGAAAAGTTCCTTACCTTTCATGACGGGACTGAAGTAACCAAGGCGCTTGGTCTAGTTTGGGATCCCACCACGGACAATCTTCTGTTTAGCTTCGCTCACGTCGGAACCGCTGCAGGCCCAATATCGAAGCGTTCGGTCCTGTCTACACTAGCTAGGTTCTACGATCCTCTAGGGCTCATCTCTCCCATCATCACGAAAGCTAAAATATTTATGCAGTCGCTATGGAACGAAAGCCTAAAATTGAATTGGGACGAAAGCCTGCCCCAGGATCTACATACGACTTGGATTGAGCTGACTTCGCAGTTGTCGATGGTTAAAAACTTTAAGTTTCCACGTTACGTGCTTCGGCAGCAAGCCAGATTAGAAATGCACGCGTTTTGTGATGCGAGCCAAGCAGCATATGGCGCCTGTGTATACATGCGTTCGGAAGCTCTTGGCATTGTGCAAAGTCATCTCTTATGCTCTAAATCCAGAGTCGCGCCCTTGAAAAGTATGACTATCCCAAGCTTGAGCTGTCCGCTGCCCTCGTATTAGCCGAACTAGTGTCCACCATAGTTAAGGGATTATCAGCTCCATGCCAAATACATTGCTGGTCGGATTCGTCCATAGCCCTTGCCTGGATTCGAGAATCACCATTGAATTTTAATATATTTGTTTCTAATCGAGTTCAGCGGATTCAGGAGCTCACCGCTGGAATGACTTGGCATCACGTGCCCACAAAGTTGAATCCTGCCGACATCATATCACGTGGAGCCACGCCCGCTGAACTAATGGATAGCAGCCTTTGGATCTCTGGACCACCATTCTTGCGTCTTGAGAGCTCAGAGTGGCCTGCAGGCTTGCAATTGCCTACCGATGTACCAGAACGTCGTCATGCAGCATTGGTTGTTTCAAACGAAAGGGATGTATCGTACGATTGCAAATTTCAAAACTCATTCGGATCCATGCAGCGCGTCTTTGCTTACATATATCGATTCTACATTCTCAAGGACAAAGGCATAGCGCGGTCGAAGGGTCAACTTACCGTAATCGACATCAAAAATGGTACGCATTTGCTCATAAGGGCAATACAGCAGCAACAATTTTCGGAAGAGATAAGGGCCCTCGCCAGCAAACAGGCCCTACCCCCAAAAAGCACGATGGCCTCACTGAATCCATTTCTGGATAGCTTTGGATTGCTGCGTGTTGGAGGCCGCCTCCAAAATGCCGAATTGGACTACGACGCGAAGCACCCGATCCTGCTTCCTAAGGGACATCCTGTCACTGTCTCTATTATTATCTTCTTTCACGAAAGGTTTCTCCACGCAGGAGCTCAAGGATTGCTCGGACTGCTTCGGCAAAAATTCTGGCCTATTGGCGGACGCAAATATGTTGCGGGAATCATTCGCAAATGTGTTAGATGCTTTCGTTTGAAGCCAGTGCTGAGGGAACATATCATGGGAAACTTGCCTGCGGATCGCGTAAGGACTAATCCAGCATTCCACACAACGGGCGTTGATTTTTGCGGACCCTTTTATCACAAGTCGGAAGTCAGAAGCAGGCCTCCTATCAAATGTTACATCGCTGTCTTCGTATGCTTTAGCACCAAAGCAACTCATTTGGAAGTCGTTCGGGATCTATCTACAGAATCCTTTCTGGCAGCATTAAGGCGTTTTATAAGTCTACGTCCCAAACCTCGAATCATCTGGTCAGACAACGCTACAAATTTTGTAGGAGCAAAAAATGAGCTTTTGGAGCTTCGGCAAATGTTCCTCAGCGATCCTCATACGTCGGCTGTGTCACATCTCTGCGTTTCTAGTGGAATCGACTGGAAATTCATCCCCCCTCGCTCACCTCATTTTGAGGGTTTGTGGGAGGCGGCTGTTAAAGCAGCTAAATATCATTTTCATCGCATCGTCGGGACCTACATTTTTACTCTTGATGAAATTCAGACCTTGGCTTGTGAAATCTCTGCTTTGTTAAATTCCCGTCCGCTTTATGCAATTACAGAAAGTCCCGATGATCTAGATGTGCTCACGCCAAACCACTTTCTCAATGGAGCCCCGAAAGCTGCATTCGACGAGCCAGATGTGGCGCATCTCCGGGTCAACCTACTTAGTCGATGGCAGCGGCTGTGTCAAATGAAGCAGGCGTTTTGGAGAAAATGGAGCACGGCGTATCTTTCGATTCTTCAGGAGCGGAGCAAGTGGCGGTCATCGTCTCCAAACATCAAGCTAGGAGCGCTCGTCATGATCAAGGAGGAAACGCTGCCACCATTAAGGTGGCCGCTTGGCCGCATTGAGAGCGTCATCCCAGGAAAAGATGGAACCATCAGAGTAGCCGTCATCCGCACTCAAAAAGGCCTTTTCAAGAGGGCCGTTGGAAAAATAGCGGTTCTGCCCCTTCAGGATGGATCTGTTGAAAGCCTTTGCCTTCCAACGGGGGGTGAATGTTCGGAGCAGAACCCAGCCGATTAGCTGCTTGCCAAATAGCACCTAATTCTTGGCCCTCAGCCGCTTATTTTGTTTGTTACTTATGTCTATGTCACTCATTTGTTTGTTAAAGCTCTGCGCTTGCTTGCCCTGCTAAACGCTCTCTGCCAGCTCGCTCTTCGCTATCTCCGCTTTGCGTCTGCCTACCGACGTCGGCCGAGCGAAGCTGCGCTTAGCGATCGGAGCGGCAATGTAAAGGGCAGGCAAGCCACACTTGCAATTTGGATGTCACGCATTAAAGAACATATCGTAATTTTATTTCTGCGCCGAGTTTTATTTAATTCGAAATAATTAGTCGGCCGATTGGGGATAAAAAACATTATCTCCACACTCGTTATAGAAATCTATTATTGAAAGGTTCCCTTGTCGGAGAACGCTTAACTCCTATTCTATTATGTAAATTGGTCTCTTGTCACTGTAAACAAAGTCAAGTCGTGAAAGTATGGCATCAAAATTTAAAACTGTCCCGTGGTTGGTCAGTGCGTCATGTGCTGGTCCTGTTATTTTGTTTCTCAAAATTGTTAAGGCAACATAATATTGCTTACTTCCTTTCTTATATAACTTCACTGCAGTTTCTGCAGCTTCCCTCCATCCTACGTATTGGTTTAATCCACCATTGAAAATTGGTAGGGATTCTATTACCTTTAATGTGGTGTCATCTTTTATTGTCTCGTCTATTGTTTCTGCCTGATAATCTGATACCTGATCGGATTTAGTTTCTATTTGTTGTTTTAAATTTACAATTTGCTCCTGTACTTGTGAAATTTGAAGTGCTATCAATTGTTTGACCAGATCTGCAGTGAGATCGGTCCTTGTTTGTGAGTTAATCATTTTTAGTTTTTCAAAATCTAAAGTTAGTTGATCCACCTTAAATTTTTCTTATATGTTTGTTTTTATAATCTAATATAACCTAATTGAACTTATATATTTATTAATACAACTTTTGCTCACGAACTATCCGGTAGGGGTCGTCCTTCTTAGTTTGGCTGACAGATCTTTGAACGGGTCTTCCTTCTTGATTTGGCTGACAGGTCTTCGAACGGGTCTTCCTTCTTAAATTTCTTTGTTTAACTGGATCTTCTGGGGTCTTCCTTCTTTGGTTTAGCTGATAGTTTCACTTTCTTTGTGCTTTGGTTTGGTTGGGTTTGTTTAAAAACTTTGGTTTTTTTGTTTTTTTTGTATTTTTGAATTGTCTTGATTAGCTTTTGTATTTATTTGTATTTTGTATTGTATTTGTATTTGTATTTGTATTGTATATTGTATTTATTTTTGCACACCCTAAGCTCCGGTTTGTTTCCTTTTTATCTCACTTTTTCTTATCTTATATCTCACAGTCACTCCGCGTTTTTATATCTGAAGGATTTATTCCATTAATTAATTGTCCTCGGGTTTCGAGGACTTTTTTTTTATTATTATTATATATTATTATTATTATTATTATATTATTATTCGGTGCTTTTTATACAACGTCGCCCCACGTTGGGCGCCAGTTAAATAACTGCGGTAGCGGATTGTGTTTTTAAAAAGTTTTTATTTTACTTCTAACTTCACTGATATAGATTTAAGTAGAGGGTCACAAAGGATTCCGGGAAAAGGGTTTGCGCGATCTTAATTATACCCGATACTCAAAATGAGTATTGGGGTATATTAGATTTGTGGTAAAAGTGGATGTGTGTAACGTCCAAGAGGAATCGTTTCCGACCCCATAAAGTATATATATTCTTGATCAGCATCAATAGCCGAGTCGATTGAGCCATGTCTGTCTGTCCGTCTGTCCGTCCGTCCGTCTGTCCGTCTGTCCGTCTGTCCGTCCGTCCGTCTGTCCGTCCCCTTCAGCGCCTAGTGCTCAAAGACTATAAGAGCGAGAGCAACGATGTTTTGAATCCAGACTTCTGTGATATGTCACTGCTACAAGAATATTTCAAAACTTTGCGCCGCCCATTTCCGCCCCCACAAAAGGCGAAAATCTGCGGCATCCACAATTTCGACGATACGAGAAAACTAAAAACGCAGAATCGTAGAAGATGACTTTATCTTCTAGAGTGCAAAATCTGAACCAGATCGTATAATTATTATAGCCAGCATCAAGAAAACAATTTCATTTTTTCTCGCCCTGTCTCTCTATAACACACACGTAGCATGGGCGGCTTTGCTTAGAGTAAAACATTAGCGCCTAGATCTCAGAGACTACAAAAGCTAGAGCAATCAAATTTGGTATCCACACTCCTAATATATCGGACCGAGACGAGTTTGTTTCAAAATTTCGCCACACCCCCTTCCGCCCCCGCAAAGGATGAAAATCTGGGGATATTCACAAATCTCAGAGACTATTAAGGCTAGAGTAACCAAATTTGGTATCCGCACTCCTGTTAGATTTCACTATAAAACGTATATCTCAAAATTTCGCCCCACCCCCTTCCGCCCCCACAAAGGACAAAAGTCTGTTGCATCCACAATATTGAGGATACGAGAAAACAAAAAACGCAGAATCATAGACAATGATCATATATATCAGATTGCTGAATCTGGATCAGATCAGATTATTTTTATAGCCAAAAAGAACAAATCAATTTGCACTGGCTACGCAGCACCCGACGTCACGCTCAGACTGATTTTCTGTCTCTCTCGCACGCACTCTTTGTCGTGTCGTTTAATATTAGCGGCGTCTGCCGGAGGAGAGCCATACTGACTTAGCATCGGGGATAACTGTATAATTCCCCCTCGTTTTTAGCTCGACTTTGCGGTGTCGCTTCTGGATCAAGACTGACTTGAACTTTCTGATCTTTGCATCGTTGATCCCTTTCGGGAATAGTTTTTCTATAAACATTTCAATTGATTTCGCCATCCCGAGTATTGGATTTCGTCATCCAAAGAGAGAACTGTAAAATGCCTAAAGTGCAGGATCTGCAGAAAGCCGGGAGTGAGATTGTTTATGAGAAGCCGGGTGTGGGCAAACATTGGTTTTCCATTTAGGCGAGTGTCAAAGATTGGGATTGCGGCGGGAGCCCTTGAGATTGTATATCTTAGAAATCAATTAGGGGGAGGCCCAAGATTGAAATTGTTTTCGTTTTGGGAAGCCAAAGATAGTTTACAACTCGTATAAGAGCTCAATAGAATTGGGTACGTTAACTCCCCCATTCTTAAATGTTTCGTCCCGATACATTTTGAAGTTCTGATAGAGCTCTTATTTCTTCTGACAGTATTTGAATGTTGCTTTCCACTATTTCTTCTGACGGTATTCTTATTGATTGAGTACAAATTTGGTTAATTTATAGCCGAAGTAAAATAACATTATCAATATCAAAATGATTAAGAATAATTTTGTTAATGGAAATGCTGTATTTCCTAATGTTATAAGGGGATTTAAAATATTAACATTATCAAAAGAAAATTGCTTATCATTCGATTGAATATAATCAACTAATTCAAAATCGCTATATCTATGATGCGATATATATCTTAGAATTTTACCCTTATCATTTATGTGGATTATATTATTTATTACAATTGTGTTGTTGATTATAAGGAGATACGATCCTAACAAAGTAGTATTGTCTACGATATTTTTGCCTGAAACTAATATGGCACCATCCTGAATGATGTATATTTCTTTGTTTTTTTCCCTTTTTTTAGTGCAGTTGGCTTTAAAGCCATTAAGTAAATTGGTGAAACAGGTCTTCTTTAAATTTATTTGTGCGTAATTGTTAAAAGTTGAAACTTTTAACTTTTTAAATTATTCATTAAATAGTATTTCTCCTTACATTCACAAACTTTTTCACTTATAACTAACATTCCATCATTTTGTGAGATGGCTCTTGCATGGTAAAACTTGCAAATATCTTTAATTTGAGGATATTTTATGTAAATGATTATTAAATCAGCATTTCGAATTATTTTAACCGTTGCAATGTCCAGCAGATCAGACAGTTCAACAGGATGTTTTTCATGCTTATAAATGTCCTCTATTTCGTTTTTATTTAAAATTTTTGTATTGAAAATGTTTACTTTTAAGAGGGTTATGGTATCAACTAAATTTAGTAGGTCAAAAGTTATTAATTTTAAACGATGCTTTCTCAGTATCGTTTCTTCATTGAAGATGACATTTTTTAATGAATTTGATAGCAATTCAATTTCTTTGAAAAATTTGGAATTTATTACAAATTGTTTATTATTATTTTCAGTTAATTCATTTACTTTAATTTGTATTTTCAAAAAGTCGTCATGATCAGGACTGCCTGCTATCCATTTCCAAATGGTACCTAATTCATTTATTCCCCTTTCATTCCGTTTTGGAACTAATTCTGAAATCATTAATTTTAATAGACTTAAGTCCATTGATATTTCCCACTCATCGTCTGAATTAATTGATTTGTTGACATATTTGGATTCTTTATCAATTATCTCTCTATAAAAACTCAAATTAGTAATATGGAAAAGTTCAGCGTATGTTTCATAAGTGTAAACGTCTCTGTCGTCTTTGAGCAATAGATAGTCACTATGCGTATAGTCAATTACTTCCGAAGTCGTCAATATAACAAAAGTCAGTATTAGTATATTCGCATACGTTTTCTGAATAGAAAATATTTAATATTTGATGTTATCTTTATGTATAATTCTGTTTCTATTGTTGATTATAATTTTATTCGGTCGATTTTCCTTAACTACCTGCTTTTTGTATCGGGATTGAAGTTTATTTCTGTCCCCGAATTTCTTGTCATAAACTACTTCTCCTATTTTGCAATCTTTTTCTCTTCTATCTTTGTTAAGTAGCTTAAGCATTTTGGTCTGAGCTTCCTTAAGTAGTATTGGATTATGCTTGTGTTTTATTTTGTTATACAATATGTCATATGGCATTTGATTGGTCGTTGAATGTATCGTCAGGTTATATTTCAGTGCCGCCCTTATTATTATTTCTGAATAATCTGTTAGATTTAGTTCATCCTTGATGCACCGCGCTATTTCTGTTAGTGTGGATGTACCCTTTCTACCTGACCATTTGAGGTGCTGTGTCTTTGTATGAATGATCTAAATTGTGCTGAAGTAAAGCTTGGTTCGTTGTCAGTCATTAAAGATGTTTCTAACGGAAAGTGTTGCAAAATTTCCATTACCTTATTTTCAATGTTTAATTTACTTTGAATTTCCTTGACCACCAAGTATTTGGAATAAGAATCTATACAAGTTATGAATGTTAGGTTTTGGCATAGTATATGTCTAGGTGTAATTGATCTCCTTCTTTTGCTGGAATGGGAGCTTTCCCAATTGGAATTTTTACAGGGTGTCTGTGATATTTGTTTTTGTTGCAGATCTCACAATTTTTTATATATTCTTTTAATTTTTTGTGCAGGTTTGGCCAATAATACAGCTTAGTTATTTGTTTGTAATTTTCGTCTAGTCCTCTATGGGCTCTGCAATGTGTTTCTTCTATAATTATAGCTTTATCTTCTGAATTTGCTACATCTTGGAGGAACTTTCTCGTGAAGAGAAATTTATTTGTGAAGTTTTCCTTTAGCTTATTTTGGATAAGGTATAAATCTTCTAAAGTGCAGTGTATTCCTGTGGTTAAGTGAGGCTGAATAAATTCTTTTAAAATGATTAGCAGATTGTCTACCGTATCAAATTCAATAATATGTCGGGTATTTTCATAAACTCTTACTAACTCATGAACTGTGAATCTCCCTTGCGCTAATAGTAGCTGCTGTTTAAATTGGTTTAGAGGCTTGCTAGTCTCTTGAATGACGTTTTCAAAACTACTCTCTGCTGAATGCTGAGTATTTATGTCTGATTCTGATTCTGTCTGGTCGACATCACTATCTGTCATATGATTTATTTTAATCCGAGATAAAGCGTCCGCTACTACGTTAGTTGAGCCTGGCTTATAAATGATTTTTGGTGTGAAACTTTCTATGAAGTAATACCAACGTTTCATTTCAACATTTGGATTTTTTTGCGACATTGCAAAGGACAAAGGTTGGTGATCTGTATGTATTTCAATTCCACTCACTCCGTATAAATAATTTCGCAAATTTTTTAATGCCCATACAATAGCTAATAATTCCTTTTTATTAGTAGCATATAATTGCTCGGTTTTACTTAAAGTTTTAGAAATAAATGTTATGGGATTCCCATCTTGCGACAAAACTGCACCTATTGCTATGTCCGATGCATCTGTGGTTAATGTGAATTTTTTATTGTAATCTGGTTGTACTTATTCAATATGTGCTATTAAACTGTCCTTTAAATTATTAAATGCTCCCATTGCTGGTTCATCCAGCTGTATTAATGTTTTCTTGGATGCCCTTCGTGAAACTTTCCCATTTACTCCACTCAGATATTTTGTTAATGGTTTGGCAATTGTAGCATAATTTCGGACAAATTTTCTGTAATACCCTGTTAGTCCTAAGAAGCTACGTAGCTCTCTGATATTTTTAGGAATTGGATAGTTTTGTATTGTGGAGATTTTGTCTGGATCTGTTTTAATGATATTTTGGGAAACAATGTATCCCAGAAATTTGGTTTCCAATTGAAAGAATTTAGACTTTTCTAAGGAAATTTTCATGTTAGCGTTTTGCAATATCTGTTTTATATGAATTAGATCTTTATAATGTTGTTCTATAGTTTTTGAAAATATTATTATATCGTCCATATAGACGTGACAAGTTTTCCCAACTTGTTCTCTAAGTATATCGTCCATTGCCCTTTGGAAAATTCTGGGAGCGTTCGTCAATCCCATAGGCATTCTTAGAAATTCATATTTGCCGTTATTTATGGAAAAAGATGTTTTTTCAATATCTGATTCCCTCATTAAAATCTGATAGAAAACTGACTCTAAATCAATGGCCGAGAAATACTTTGCCTTACCTAAATTGGCAAGGATTACTGAAGGATCTTGCATAGGGTATCTATCCGGTATGGTGTTTTCATTAAGTTTCTTAAAGTCTATTACTAATCTATGTTTAGGAGTTCCGTCCTCATTTACTCCCTTCTTTGGTACTACTATTACCGGTGAATTATATGGGCTTTTACTAGGTCTGATTATACCTTCATCTAACATTTTACTTATTTCGTTATTAACGAAATCGTTAACCGAATAAGCGTATGGATACTGCTTGCCATATACCGGTCTATCATGTTCATTGTTAAACTCTCCTTTTATATCCGTTCTGAACGGTAACTGTAAATTTATATTGGCATGGTCTTCTTCGATGATAGATACCATTTTCTCTCTGAGATTTTCTAAATTGTCCTCTTTGTAGGTTATTGTGTTATACAATTTCATTTTTTTCAATTCAGAATTTGCATAATTTTGAATGTCGGATATTTCTACGACGGCGCGTTCAGGATTTTTGCATCCCAAACTTTTAAATTGTTCATTGTCGGATAATTCAACGACGGCGTGTTCAGGATTCCTTAATCCCAAACTATTCGAACTTTTAGTGTCGGATAATTCAACGACGGCGTGCTCAGGATATTTTAATCCCAAACTATTAAAACTTTGGATGTCGGATAATTCAACGACGGCGGGTTCAGGATATTTAAATCCCAAACTATTGACGGATAATTCTTCGTCGGCGTGCTCAGGATTTTTTGATCCCAAGCTATATAAACTTCCTTCTACCTTTACTGAATCACTTTTCATTTCTTTTTCTTCTTCAAAATATTTTTTTATTATATATTCCTTCAACGGTAGGATGGTTTTTCCTTCTATAAAGGTTAATTTGTTTAAAGAAAGGACCTCGTCATATATTAGTTTCTCCTCATTGTCTTTATAACTTAAAGTCCCCTTTCCTGTATCAATAACAGCTCCGATTTTCTTTAATAGGTTAAATCCTATTAGTAAATCTGCCTCCATTCCATCTATTTCATAAAACACTTGTTTTGTGTTGAAAATAGTTATATTATGGAAATATTTAGTTATTGAAAACCCATTCACTGTAGCAACTTTCTTATAAATTGATAATTCTTTTTTATTTTCGTAAATTCCCTTTTTTATATAACAGGAAGTTGCTCCCGTATCTATCAAAACTTTGAATTCTGTTTATTTTTTTATCTACTCTTTTTAAGTAGGGCAGACCTACTTCGGGGGCTGATCTAAAAAATGGTCCTCCTCAATGTTATTTATCCGCATTGCTTTATTAGCCGGTTGTTCCGACATTTCGTTTGGCTTTCGTTTCTGCGCCTGATTTTCGTTAGACTGATTATTCGGTACTACGTTTGCCCTAAAATGCTGAGCTTGGTTATAATTGTTATTATTTCTCCTATAATAACCGTTAGTATTCTCCCGATAATTTCTATTATTATTATTTCCCCTGAATTGATTGCTGTTCTGTCGGTTCTTGATTTGTATCGATTCGTCTTCATCCATTGGTTTTGGGGCCTGATTTTGTTTTCTATTACCCAAGAAATAGGGTTGTCCCCATGACATGTTATTCCTCTGAAGATCCCTTTTTTGGTCGAATGGTGAACTATTAGTCCTTGGTTGTCGTTGGTTGAATCTTAATGTATTGTAGTTATTATTCCCTGAATTTCTGGGGCCACTGAATTGGTAGGCAAATTGGGCCCGAATGTTATTTGATTGCAATTCCTGTACCTTTGCCAAGGCATTCGGTAAATCTGGGGGATTCAATGAAAATAGGATTTCTGCAATGCCGCCGTTTAGGCCAGTGACAAAAATGCGTAAGGCATTGTCTCTTATTTTCTTATTTGATTCTTTCGTGATTTCACTGTCTTTTCCGTGAGTCATTATTGTCTTATTTATTAACAAGGTCATTTTCTTGTTAACCTCGTTGTTCGGAGCAGAACCCAGCCGATTAGCTGCTTGCCAAATAGCACCTAATTCTTGGCCCTCAGCCGCTTATTTTGTTTGTTACTTATGTCTATGTCACTCATTTGTTTGTTAAAGCTCTGCGCTTGCTTGCCCTGCTAAACGCTCTCTGCCAGCTCGCTCTTCGCTATCTCCGCTTTGCGTCTGCCTACCGACGTCGGCCGAGCGAAGCTGCGCTTAGCGATCGGAGCGGCAATGTAAAGGGCAGGCAAGCCACACTTGCAATTTGGATGTCACGCATTAAAGAACATATCGTAATTTTATTTCTGCGCCGAGTTTTATTTAATTCGAAATAATTAGTCGGCCGATTGGGGATAAAAAACATTATCTCCACACTCGTTATAGAAATCTATTATTGAAAGGTTCCCTTGTCGGAGAACGCTTAACTCCTATTCTATTATGTAAATTGGTCTCTTGTCACTGTAAACAAAGTCAAGTCGTGAAAGTATGGCATCAAAATTTAAAACTGTCCCGTGGTTGGTCAGTGCGTCATGTGCTGGTCCTGTTATTTTGTTTCTCAAAATTGTTAAGGCAACATAATATTGCTTACTTCCTTTCTTATATAACTTCACTGCAGTTTCTGCAGCTTCCCTCCATCCTACGTATTGGTTTAATCCACCATTGAAAATTGGTAGGGATTCTATTACCTTTAATGTGGTGTCATCTTTTATTGTCTCGTCTATTGTTTCTGCCTGATAATCTGATACCTGATCGGATTTAGTTTCTATTTGTTGTTTTAAATTTACAATTTGCTCCTGTACTTGTGAAATTTGAAGTGCTATCAATTGTTTGACCAGATCTGCAGTGAGATCGGTCCTTGTTTGTGAGTTAATCATTTTTAGTTTTTCAAAATCTAAAGTTAGTTGATCCACCTTAAATTTTTCTTATATGTTTGTTTTTATAATCTAATATAACCTAATTGAACTTATATATTTATTAATACAACTTTTGCTCACGAACTATCCGGTAGGGGTCGTCCTTCTTAGTTTGGCTGACAGATCTTTGAACGGGTCTTCCTTCTTGATTTGGCTGACAGGTCTTCGAACGGGTCTTCCTTCTTAAATTTCTTTGTTTAACTGGATCTTCTGGGGTCTTCCTTCTTTGGTTTAGCTGATAGTTTCACTTTCTTTGTGCTTTGGTTTGGTTGGGTTTGTTTAAAAACTTTGGTTTTTTTGTTTTTTTTGTATTTTTGAATTGTCTTGATTAGCTTTTGTATTTATTTGTATTTTGTATTGTATTTGTATTTGTATTTGTATTGTATATTGTATTTATTTTTGCACACCCTAAGCTCCGGTTTGTTTCCTTTTTATCTCACTTTTTCTTATCTTATATCTCACAGTCACTCCGCGTTTTTATATCTGAAGGATTTATTCCATTAATTAATTGTCCTCGGGTTTCGAGGACTTTTTTTTTATTATTATTATATATTATTATTATTATTATTATATTATTATTCGGTGCTTTTTATACAACGTCGCCCCACGTTGGGCGCCAGTTAAATAACTGCGGTAGCGGATTGTGTTTTTAAAAAGTTTTTATTTTACTTCTAACTTCACTGATATAGATTTAAGTAGAGGGTCACAAAGGATTCCGGGAAAAGGGTTTGCGCGATCTTAATTATACCCGATACTCAAAATGAGTATTGGGGTATATTAGATTTGTGGTAAAAGTGGATGTGTGTAACGTCCAAGAGGAATCGTTTCCGACCCCATAAAGTATATATATTCTTGATCAGCATCAATAGCCGAGTCGATTGAGCCATGTCTGTCTGTCCGTCTGTCCGTCCGTCCGTCTGTCCGTCTGTCCGTCTGTCCGTCCGTCCGTCTGTCCGTCCCCTTCAGCGCCTAGTGCTCAAAGACTATAAGAGCGAGAGCAACGATGTTTTGAATCCAGACTTCTGTGATATGTCACTGCTACAAGAATATTTCAAAACTTTGCGCCGCCCATTTCCGCCCCCACAAAAGGCGAAAATCTGCGGCATCCACAATTTCGACGATACGAGAAAACTAAAAACGCAGAATCGTAGAAGATGACTTTATCTTCTAGAGTGCAAAATCTGAACCAGATCGTATAATTATTATAGCCAGCATCAAGAAAACAATTTCATTTTTTCTCGCCCTGTCTCTCTATAACACACACGTAGCATGGGCGGCTTTGCTTAGAGTAAAACATTAGCGCCTAGATCTCAGAGACTACAAAAGCTAGAGCAATCAAATTTGGTATCCACACTCCTAATATATCGGACCGAGACGAGTTTGTTTCAAAATTTCGCCACACCCCCTTCCGCCCCCGCAAAGGATGAAAATCTGGGGATATTCACAAATCTCAGAGACTATTAAGGCTAGAGTAACCAAATTTGGTATCCGCACTCCTGTTAGATTTCACTATAAAACGTATATCTCAAAATTTCGCCCCACCCCCTTCCGCCCCCACAAAAGACAAAAGTCTGTTGCATCCACAATATTGAGGATACGAGAAAACAAAAAACGCAGAATCATAGACAATGATCATATATATCAGATTGCTGAATCTGGATCAGATCAGATTATTTTTATAGCCAAAAAGAACAAATCAATTTGCACTGGCTACGCAGCACCCGACGTCACGCTCAGACTGATTTTCTGTCTCTCTCGCACGCACTCTTTGTCGTGTCGTTTAATATTAGCGGCGTCTGCCGGAGGAGAGCCATACTGACTTAGTATCGGGTATAACTGTATAATTCCCCCTCGTTTTTAGCTCGACTTTGCGGTGTCGCTTCTGGATCAAGACTGACTTGAACTTTCTGATCTTTGCATCGTTGATCCCTTTCGGGAATAGTTTTTCTATAAACATTTCAATTGATTTCGCCATCCCGAGTATTGGATTTCGTCATCCAAAGAGAGAACTGTAAAATGCCTAAAGTGCAGGATCTGCAGAAAGCCGGGAGTGAGATTGTTTATGAGAAGCCGGGTGTGGGCAAACATTGGTTTTCCATTTAGGCGAGTGTCAAAGATTGGGATTGCGGCGGGAGCCCTTGAGATTGTATATCTTAGAAATCAATTAGGGGGAGGCCCAAGATTGAAATTGTTTTCGTTTTGGAAAGCCAAAGATAGTTTACAACTCGTATAAGAGCTCAATAGAATTGGGTACGTTAACTCCCCCCATTCTTAAATGTTTCGTCCCGATACATTTTGAAGTTCTGATAGAGCTCTTATTTCTTCTGACAGTATTTGAATGTTGCTTTCCACTATTTCTTCTGACGGTATTCTTATTGATTGAGTACAAATTTGGTTAATTTATAGCCGAAGTAAAATAACATTATCAATATCAAAATGATTAAGAATAATGTTGTTAATGGTAAGGCCGTATTACCTAATGTTATAAGGGGATTTAAAATATTAACATTATCAAAAGAAAATTGCTTATCATTCGATTGAATATAATCAACTAATTCAAAATCGCTATATCTATGATGCGATATATATCTTAGAATTTTACCCTTATCATTTATGTGGATTATATTATTTATTACAATTGTGTTGTTGAATATAAGGAGATACGATCCTAACAAAGTAGTATTGTCTACGATATTTTTGCCTGAAACTAATATGGCACCATCCTGAATGATGTATATTTCTTTGTTTTTTTCCCTTTTTTTAGTGCAGTTGGCTTTAAAGCCATTAAGTAAATTGGTGAAACAGGTCTTCTTTAAATTTATTTGTGCGTAATTGTTAAAAGTTTCACTTTTAAAATTATTCATTAAATAGTATTTCTCCTTACATTCACAAACTTTTTCACTTATAACTAACATTCCATCATTTTGTGAGATGGCTCTTGCATGGTAAAACTTGCAAATATCTTTAATTTGAGGATATTTTATGTAAATGATTATTAAATCAGCATTTCGAATTATTTTAACCGTTGCAATGTCCAGCAGATCAGACAGTTCAACAGGATGTTTTTCATGCTTATAAATGTCCTCTATTTCGTTTTTATTTAAAATTTTTGTATTGAAAATGTTTACTTTTAAGAGGGTTATGGTATCAACTAAATTTAGTAGGTCAAAAGTTATTAATTTTAAACGATGCTTTCTCAGTATCGTTTCTTCATTGAAGATGACATTTTTTAATGAATTTGATAGCAATTCAATTTCTTTGAAAAATTTGGAATTTATTACAAATTGTTTATTATTATTTTCAGTTAATTCATTTACTTTATTTTGTATTTTCAAAAAGTCGTCATGATCAGGACTGCCTGCTATCCATTTCCAAATGGTACCTAATTCATTTATTCCCCTTTCATTCCGTTTTGGAACTAATTCTGAAATCATTAATTTTAATAGACTTAAGTCCATTGATATTTCCCACTCATCGTCTGAATTAATTGATTTGTTGACATATTTGGATTCTTTATCAATTATCTCTCTATAAAAACTCAAATTAGTAATATGGAAAAGTTCAGCGTATGTTTCATAAGTGTAAACGTCTCTGTCGTCTTTGAGCAATAGATAGTCACTATGCGTATAGTCAATTACTTCCGAAGTCGTCAATATAACAAAAGTCAGTATTAGTATATTCGCATACATTTTCTGGAAAAAAAATATTTAATATTTGATGTTATCTTTATGTATAATTCTGTTTCTATTGTTGATTATAATTTTATTCGGTCGATTTTCCTTAACTACCTGCTTTTTGTATCGGGATTGAAGTTTATTTCTGTCCCCGAATTTCTTGTCATAAACTACTTCTCCTATTTTATAATCTTTTTCTCTTCTATCTTTGTTAAGTAGCTTAAGCATTTTGGTCTGAGCTTCCTTAAGTAGTATTGGATTATGCTTGTGTTTTATTTTGTTATACAATATGTCATATGGCATTTGATTGGTCGTTGAATGTATCGTCAGGTTATATTTCAGTGCCGCCCTTATTATTATTTCTGAATAATCTGTTAGATTTAGTTCATCCTTGATGCACCGCGCTATTTCTGTTAGTGTGGATGTACCCTTTCTACCTGACCATTTGAGGTGCTGTGTCTTTGTATGAATGATCTAAATTGTGCTGAAGTAAAGCTTGGTTCGTTGTCAGTCATTAAAGATGTTTCTAACGGAAAGTGTTGCAAAATTTCCATTACCTTATTTTCAATGTTTAATTTACTTTGAATTTCTTGACCACCAAGTATTTGGAATAAGAATCTATACAAGTTATGAATGTTAGGTTTTGGCATAGTATATGTCTAAGTGTAATTGATCTCCTTCTTTTGCTGGAATGGGAGCTTCCCCAATTGGAATTTTTACAGGGTGTCTGTGATATTTGTTTTTGTTGCAGATCTCACAATTTTTTATATATTCTTTTAATTTTTTGTGCAGGTTTGGCCAATAATACAGCTTAGTTATTTGTTTGTAATTTTCGTCTAGTCCTCTATGGGCTCTGCAATGTGTTTCTTCTATAATTATAGCTTTATCTTCTGAATTTGCTACATCTTGGAGGAACTTTCTCGTGAAGAGAAATTTATTTGTGAAGTTTTCCTTTAGCTTATTTTGGATAAGGTATAAATCTTCTAAAGTGCAGTGTATTCCTGTGGTTAAGTGAGGCTGAATAAATTCTTTTAAAATGATTAGCAGATTGTCTACCGTATCAAATTCAATAATATGTCGGGTATTTTCATAAACTCTTACTAACTCATGAACTGTGAATCTCCCTTGCGCTAATAGTAGCTGCTGTTTAAATTGGTTTAGAGGCTTGCTAGTCTCTTGAATGACGTTTTCAAAACTACTCTCTGCTGAATGCTGAGTATTTATGTCTGATTCTGATTCTGTCTGGTCGACATCACTATCTGTCATATGATTTATTTTAATCCGAGATAAAGCGTCCGCTACTACGTTAGTTGAGCCTGGCTTATAAATGATTTTTGGTGTGAAACTTTCTATGAAGTAATACCAACGTTTCATTTCAACATTTGGATTTTTTTGCGACATTGCAAAGGACAAAGGTTGGTGATCTGTATGTATTTCAATTCCACTCACTCCGTATAAATAATTTCGCAAATTTTTTAATGCCCATACAATAGCTAATAATTCCTTTTTATTAGTAGCATATAATTGCTCGGTTTTACTTAAAGTTTTAGAAATAAATGTTATGGGATTCCCATCTTGCGACAAAACTGCACCTATTGCTATGTCCGATGCATCTGTGGTTAATGTGAATTTTTTATTGTAATCTGGTTGTACTTATTCAATATGTGCTATTAAACTGTCCTTTAAATTATTAAATGCTCCCATTGCTGGTTCATCCAGCTGTATTAATGTTTTCTTGGATGCCCTTCGTGAAACTTTCCCATTTACTCCACTCAGATATTTTGTTAATGGTTTGGCAATTGTAGCATAATTTCGGACAAATTTTCTGTAATACCCTGTTAGTCCTAAGAAGCTACGTAGCTCTCTGATATTTTTAGGAATTGGATAGTTTTGTATTGTGGAGATTTTGTCTGGATCTGTTTTAATGATATTTTGGGAAACAATGTATCCCAGAAATTTGGTTTCTGTTCGGAGCAGAACCCAGCCGATTAGCTGCTTGCCAAATAGCACCTAATTCTTGGCCCTCAGCCGCTTATTTTGTTTGTTACTTATGTCTATGTCACTCATTTGTTTGTTAAAGCTCTGCGCTTGCTTGCCCTGCTAAACGCTCTCTGCCAGCTCGCTCTTCGCTATCTCCGCTTTGCGTCTGCCTACCGACGTCGGCCGAGCGAAGCTGCGCTTAGCGATCGGAGCGGCAATGTAAAGGGCAGGCAAGCCACACTTGCAATTTGGATGTCACGCATTAAAGAACATATCGTAATTTTATTTCTGCGCCGAGTTTTATTTAATTCGAAATAATTAGTCGGCCGATTGGGGATAAAAAACATTATCTCCACATAAAATTTGGTGACCCCGACGTGATCTCTGAGTTGCAGTGTCAATTAATAATCATTCGCGATCGACATTCGCTAGCCCTAGCAAATTTTCGGCGGTTAAGCACAATTCGGTGCTAAAACACACTTACATACACCTACATACACGCATTGCTGGCTATTAATTTCTCTGTCGCGACAATTCGGTCAGTGCAGTGCGGTAGGCAGTGCAGCGAACTCACTAATACACACAAGCGGAGTACAAAGCGGAATCGGACAGCTCGCACAGCCGCACAGCTAAAGGCATTAGCTGTAATCCCTTTGCTTTCGGTTCCCACGTTTATACGTATACAGGGTGTCTTTTTCGGTCGTGCTGAGTGACTCTTTTAAAACCTCAACATGGCAGCACCTGAGCCTACCAATGTCGCGAACGCAGCAATGCCGAGTGATGTAGATTTCTACAAGCACAAGGCCGAGTCCATCGCGCGCCAACTAAAGGCCATGGATCGCTTTCTCACCAAGGGAGAGCTTGCCGAGTTAGATGAGGCAGAACTTCAAGCTCGCTTAGAGCAGATCGAGCGAATGAATGCGGATTTCGATGCCGCTCAAACGAGCCTTGAAAGGCTGGATTTCCTGCAGTTAGCCCATGATGCCCGGCTGGACTTTTCGAATGTTTATGTCAAGGTTAGGTCCAGGCTGTCGCGGGAGTTGATGGCGGCTCGCACGGTAAATGTTGCCAATTCAACGGCTCGGCATACTCTCGAGGGGAACTCGTCGTTGTTCGCCTATAATAGTATAGGCCGTTCTCGAATGCCCGAGTTGCAGCTTCCGCGATTCGGGGGGAACTACATGGATTGGCCAGAATTCCACTCGATGTTCTCGACAATGGTGCACAAAGACCATCGTATACCAATCATCGAAAAATTCCAATATCTTCGTGGATGTCTAGATGGTGCTGCGCTGGATACGATTCGTTCCTTGGAACTTTCTGAGGAGAATTACGACAAGGCGTTGAATTTGCTAATGTTGCGATTCGATAATAAACTGTTACATTTTCAGGCACACGTCAAGGCTATTTTCGGGTTGCAAGGGGTGGAGAAGGGCTCAGCTATCGGCTTGCGCGCGCTCAGCGACAAAATCAATTCGCACTTGCGTGCACTTCAGACCTTGGCGACCCCGCAGGAGATTTCCGATGGGTTGCTGATCTTCATCATAGGCACGAAATTGGACCACAAGACCAAGGAGAAATGGGAAGAGAACTTGCCGACGTCAGGATTGCCTCGGTGGTCAAGCATGGCCTCATTCTTGGAAGCAAGATGTCGGATGCTGGAAAATTTGGGATCGGCTATGGTAACAATTCCTAGCCAGCAGGTGGGAGAAAGTAAACCTAGCACCCTAATCACCTCCATTAACGATCATAATAGCTCAACATGCAAGTATTGCAAATCCTCCGATCACTACATATCCCGATGCCAGGCATTTATAGATCTCCCTGTTTTTTCTCGATACAAGGAGGTGAAGAAGCGCCATTTATGTCTAAACTGCCTCAACAAAGGCCATTCATTGCAACGCTGCAAGTCAGGGGCATGTAGAAATTGCCAAGCCAAGCATCACACACTGCTCCACATGCAGTCGGGCTCTGACGCTGAGTTGCCGTCGCCGAGCACGGAATCGACCCAGCATGATCCTGCAAGTGCCCTAGTAGCAAGCAAATATATTAGCCCTCCCCCCTCGAGTCAAAAATCTCTGCCTAGCCAAAACGTGCTGCTAGCTACTGCAATCGTATATGTCAGGGGCCGTTTTGGATCGCTTATTCCATGTCGTGCCATTTTAGATTCCGCTTCTCAGGTTAACTTTATAACATCGAGACTCGCCAATCAGCTGCAGTTAGATCCTCACCCGTCTCACGTTAAAATCGCCGGTATTGGAGAGTCAATTCTACCATCCAGCAAGGCTGTGGACATCGTCCTGCAATCTCAAGACGAAAGCTATCGCGGTTTCCTCTCTGCAATTATCACTGCCTCAATCACAGGAATGCAGCCTAACTTCGGCCTAGACGCAAAGGATTGGCCAATGCCAAATAACCTAAAACTAGCTGATCCTAATTTCGCCAAGCCCCAGCGTGTCGATCTGTTGATAGGTGCTGGTTTGTTTTTCGAATTAATGTGCGTTGGACAGATTCGACTGTCAGACCAATTGCCAACATTGCAGAAGACGAAACTTGGCTGGATAGTGTCAGGAAGTATTAAAAACTCTGAGAAAGCCCGTGCGGCGCTAGCAGCCGTTGAAGATCCCCCTGTCATCTCCGCTTGCGAGACTAATTTGTGCGATATTGTAAGGCGGTTTTGGGAAGTCGATGGAGATTATTCGCCCTCATCAATTTCGGAGGAAGATGTTCATTGCGAACAGCATTTCGTCACAAACTGCATTCGCCTAGAGTCCGGAGCTTACTCCGTGCGTTTGCCAACCAAATTCAGTCTAGAGGAATTAGGAGAATCGTATCAGCAGGCGCTACGTAGATTTCTCAATTTGGAGAGGAAGCTAGCAAAAAATGCACAGCTTAAGGCAAAATATATGGAGTTTCTTCAGGAGTATCGTGATTTAGGACACATGTCGCCAGCTTCGCGGCAGTCAGACCTCCCGCAGTACTTCTTGCCTCACCATTGCGTCCACAAGCAGGATAGTACAACCACCAAATTACGCGTAGTGTTCGATGGATCTGCCAAAACAGCGTCTGGAGTATCACTGAATGATGCGCTTATGGCTGGACCCACCATCCAACCTAAAATTCTGATAACTCTGCTTCGTTTCCGCTTTTTTAAAGTCGCCTTGTGTGGCGATATCTGCAAAATGTACCGCTGTGTACGCGTTTCCCATCCCGATACGCACGTGCAGTGCATCCTATGGCGCAATGACCCGAAGGAGGAGATTCAGGTGTTCAAGTTGGAGACTGTTACTTACGGAACCAAACCTGCCGCTTTCTTAGCAATTCGTGCTATGCATCAATTGGCAAATGATGAAGAGTTGCGTTTTCCGCTTGGCGCTGATGTTGTTCGAAGAGATTTCTATGTCGATGATCTCATATCTGGAGGGGACAGCATTGATTCTGTCATCAAAATTCGTCAGCAGGTAAAGGAGCTACTTTCGAAAGGATGTTTTCCCATACGTAAATGGTGTTCCAATGAACCCGCTGCTTTGGAAGGCGTATCGGAAGCGGATCGCGAAAAGTTCCTTACCTTTCATGACGGGACTGAAGTAACCAAGGCGCTTGGTCTAGTTTGGGATCCCACCACGGACAATCTTCTGTTTAGCTTCGCTCACGTCGGAACCGCTGCAGGCCCAATATCGAAGCGTTCGGTCCTGTCTACACTAGCTAGGTTCTACGATCCTCTAGGGCTCATCTCTCCCATCATCACGAAAGCTAAAATATTTATGCAGTCGCTATGGAACGAAAGCCTAAAATTGAATTGGGACGAAAGCCTGCCCAGGATCTACATACGACTTGGATTGAGCTGACTTCGCAGTTGTCGATGGTTAAAAACTTTAAGTTTCCACGTTACGTGCTTCGGCAGCAAGCCAGATTAGAAATGCACGCGTTTTGTGATGCGAGCCAAGCAGCATATGGCGCCTGTGTATACATGCGTTCGGAAGCTCTTGGCATTGTGCAAAGTCATCTCTTATGCTCTAAATCCAGAGTCGCGCCCTTGAAAAGTATGACTATCCCCAAGCTTGAGCTGTCCGCTGCCCTCGTATTAGCCGAACTAGTGTCCACCATAGTTAAGGGATTATCAGCTCCATGCCAAATACATTGCTGGTCGGATTCGTCCATAGCCCTTGCCTGGATTCGAGAATCACCATTGAATTTTAATATATTTGTTTCTAATCGAGTTCAGCGGATTCAGGAGCTCACCGCTGGAATGACTTGGCATCACGTGCCCACAAAGTTGAATCCTGCCGACATCATATCACGTGGAGCCACGCCCGCTGAACTAATGGATAGCAGCCTTTGGATCTCTGGACCACCATTCTTGCGTCTTGAGAGCTCAGAGTGGCCTGCAGGCTTGCAATTGCCTACCGATGTACCAGAACGTCGTCATGCAGCATTGGTTGTTTCAAACGAAAGGGATGTATCGTACGATTGCAAATTTCAAAACTCATTCGGATCCATGCAGCGCGTCTTTGCTTACATATATCGATTCTACATTCTCAAGGACAAAGGCATAGCGCGGTCGAAGGGTCAACTTACCGTAATCGACATCAAAAATGGTACGCATTTGCTCATAAGGGCAATACAGCAGCAACAATTTTCGGAAGAGATAAGGGCCCTCGCCAGCAAACAGGCCCTACCCCCAAAAAGCACGATGGCCTCACTGAATCCATTTCTGGATAGCTTTGGATTGCTGCGTGTTGGAGGCCGCCTCCAAAATGCCGAATTGGACTACGACGCGAAGCACCCGATCCTGCTTCCTAAGGGACATCCTGTCACTGTCTCTATTATTATCTTCTTTCACGAAAGGTTTCTCCACGCAGGAGCTCAAGGATTGCTCGGACTGCTTCGGCAAAAATTCTGGCCTATTGGCGGACGCAAATATGTTGCGGGAATCATTCGCAAATGTGTTAGATGCTTTCGTTTGAAGCCAGTGCTGAGGGAACATATCATGGGAAACTTGCCTGCGGATCGCGTAAGGACTAATCCAGCATTCCACACAACGGGCGTTGATTTTTGCGGACCCTTTTATCACAAGTCGGAAGTCAGAAGCAGGCCTCCTATCAAATGTTACATCGCTGTCTTCGTATGCTTTAGCACCAAAGCAACTCATTTGGAAGTCGTTCGGGATCTATCTACAGAATCCTTTCTGGCAGCATTAAGGCGTTTTATAAGTCTACGTCCCAAACCTCGAATCATCTGGTCAGACAACGCTACAAATTTTGTAGGAGCAAAAAATGAGCTTTTGGAGCTTCGGCAAATGTTCCTCAGCGATCCTCATACGTCGGCTGTGTCACATCTCTGCGTTTCTAGTGGAATCGACTGGAAATTCATCCCCCCTCGCTCACCTCATTTTGAGGGTTTGTGGGAGGCGGCTGTTAAAGCAGCTAAATATCATTTTCATCGCATCGTCGGGACCTACATTTTTACTCTTGATGAAATTCAGACCTTGGCTTGTGAAATCTCTGCTTTGTTAAATTCCCGTCCGCTTTATGCAATTACAGAAAGTCCCGATGATCTAGATGTGCTCACGCCAAACCACTTTCTCAATGGAGCCCCGAAAGCTGCATTCGACGAGCCAGATGTGGCGCATCTCCGGGTCAACCTACTTAGTCGATGGCAGCGGCTGTGTCAAATGAAGCAGGCGTTTTGGAGAAAATGGAGCACGGCGTATCTTTCGATTCTTCAGGAGCGGAGCAAGTGGCGGTCATCGTCTCCAAACATCAAGCTAGGAGCGCTCGTCATGATCAAGGAGGAAACGCTGCCACCATTAAGGTGGCCGCTTGGCCGCATTGAGAGCGTCATCCCAGGAAAAGATGGAACCATCAGAGTAGCCGTCATCCGCACTCAAAAAGGCCTTTTCAAGAGGGCCGTTGGAAAAATAGCGGTTCTGCCCCTTCAGGATGGATCTGTTGAAAGCCTTTGCCTTCCAACGGGGGGTGAATGTTCGGAGCAGAACCCAGCCGATTAGCTGCTTGCCAAATAGCACCTAATTCTTGGCCCTCAGCCGCTTATTTTGTTTGTTACTTATGTCTATGTCACTCATTTGTTTGTTAAAGCTCTGCGCTTGCTTGCCCTGCTAAACGCTCTCTGCCAGCTCGCTCTTCGCTATCTCCGCTTTGCGTCTGCCTACCGACGTCGGCCGAGCGAAGCTGCGCTTAGCGATCGGAGCGGCAATGTAAAGGGCAGGCAAGCCACACTTGCAATTTGGATGTCACGCATTAAAGAACATATCGTAATTTTATTTCTGCGCCGAGTTTTATTTAATTCGAAATAATTAGTCGGCCGATTGGGATAAAAAACATTATCTCCACAGTTTCCAATTGAAAGAATTTAGACTTTTCTAAGGAAATTTTCATGTTAGCGTTTTGCAATATCTGTATTATATGAATTAGATCTTTATAATGTTGTTCTATAGTTTTTGAAAATATTATTATATCGTCCATATAGACGTGACAAGTTTTCCCAACTTGTTCTCTAAGTATATCGTCCATTGCCCTTTGGAAAATTCTGGGAGCGTTCGTCAATCCCATAGGCATTCTTAGAAATTCATATTTGCCGTTATTTATGGAAAAAGATGTTTTTTCAATATCTGATTCCCTCATTAAAATCTGATAGAAAACTGACTCTAAATCAATGGCCGAGAAATACTTTGCCTTACCTAAATTGGCAAGGATTACTGAAGGATCTTGCATAGGGTATCTATCCGGTATGGTGTTTTCATTAAGTTTCTTAAAGTCTATTACTAATCTATGTTTAGGAGTTCCGTCCTCATTTACTCCCTTCTTTGGTACTACTATTACCGGTGAATTATATGGGCTTTTACTAGGTCTGATTATACCTTCATCTAACATTTTACTTATTTCGTTATTAACGAAATCGTTAACCGAATAAGCGTATGGATACTGCTTGCCATATACCGGTCTATCATGTTCATTGTTAAACTCTCCTTTTATATCCGTTCTGAACGGTAACTGTAAATTTATATTGGCATGGTCTTCTTCGATGATAGATACCATTTTCTCTCTGAGATTTTCTAAATTGTCCTCTTTGTAGGTTATTGTGTTATACAATTTCATTTTTTTCAATTCAGAATTTGCATAATTTTGAATGTCGGATATTTCTACGACGGCGCGTTCAGGATTTTTGCATCCCAAACTTTTAAAATGTTCATTGTCGGATAATTCAACGACGGCGTGTTCAGGATTCTTTAATCCCAAACTATTCGAACTTTTAGTGTCGGATAATTCAACGACGGCGTGCTCAGGATATTTTAATCCCAAACTATTAAAACTTTGGATGTCGGATAATTCAACGACGGCGGGTTCAGGATATTTAAATCCCAAACTATTGACGGATAATTCTTCGTCGGCGTGCTCAGGATTTTTTGATCCAAGCTATATAAACTTCCTTCTACCTTTACTGAATCACTTTTCATTTCTTTTTCTTCTTCAAAATATTTTTTTATTATATATTCCTTCAACGGTAGGATGGTTTTTCCTTCTATAAAGGTTAATTTGTTTAAAGAAAGGACCTCGTCATATATTAGTTTCTCCTCATTGTCTTTATAACTTAAAGTCCCCTTTCCTGTATCAATAACAGCTCCGATTTTCTTTAATAGGTTAAATCCTATTAGTAAATCTGCCTCCATTCCATCTATTTCATAAAACACTTGTTTTGTGTTGAAAATAGTTATATTATGGAAATATTTAGTTATTGAAAACCCATTCACTGTAGCAACTTTCTTATAAATTGATAATTCTTTTTTATTTTCGTAAATTCCCTTTTTTATATAACAGGAAGTTGCTCCCGTATCTATCAAAACTTTGAATTCTGTTTATTTTTTTATCTACTCTTTTTAAGTAGGGCAGACCTACTTCGGGGGCTGATCTAAAAAATGGTCCTCCTCAATGTTATTTATCCGCATTGCTTTATTAGCCGGTTGTTCCGACATTTCGTTTGGCTTTCGTTTCTGCGCCTGATTTTCGTTAGACTGATTATTCGGTACTACGTTTGCCCTAAAATGCTGAGCTTGGTTATAATTGTTATTATTTCTCCTATAATAACCGTTAGTATTCTCCCGATAATTTCTATTATTATTATTTCCCCTGAATTGATTGCTGTTCTGTCGGTTCTTGATTTGTATCGATTCGTCTTCATCCATTGGTTTTGGGGCCTGATTTTGTTTTCTATTACCCAAGAAATAGGGTTGTCCCATGACATGTTATTCCTCTGAAGATCCCTTTTTTGGTCGAATGGTGAACTATTAGTCCTTGGTTGTCGTTGGTTGAATCTTAATGTATTGTAGTTATTATTCCCTGAATTTCTGGGGCCACTGAATTGGTAGGCAAATTGGGCCCGAATGTTATTTGATTGCAATTCCTGTACCTTTGCCAAGGCATTCGGTAAATCTGGGGGATTCAATGAAATAGGATTTCTGCAATGCCGCCGTTTAGGCCAGTGACAAAAATGCGTAAGGCATTGTCTCTTATTTTCTTATTTGATTCTTTCGTGATTTCACTGTCTTTTCCGTGAGTCATTATTGTCTTATTTATTAACAAGGTCATTTTCTTGTTAACCTCGTTGTTCGGAGCAGAACCCAGCCGATTAGCTGCTTGCCAAATAGCACCTAATTCTTGGCCCTCAGCCGCTTATTTTGTTTGTTACTTATGTCTATGTCACTCATTTGTTTGTTAAAGCTCTGCGCTTGCTTGCCCTGCTAAACGCTCTCTGCAGCTCGCTCTTCGCTATCTCCGCTTTGCGTCTGCCTACCGACGTCGGCCGAGCGAAGCTGCGCTTAGCGATCGGAGCGGCAATGTAAAGGGCAGGCAAGCCACACTTGCAATTTGGATGTCACGCATTAAAGAACATATCGTAATTTTATTTCTGCGCCGAGTTTTATTTAATTCGAAATAATTAGTCGGCCGATTGGGGATAAAAAACATTATCTCCACACTCGTTATAGAAATCTATTATTGAAAGGTTCCCTTGTCGGAGAACGCTTAACTCCTATTCTATTATGTAATTGGTCTCTTGTCACTGTAAACAAAGTCAAGTCGTGAAAGTATGGCATCAAAAATTTAAAACTGTCCCGTGGTTGGTCAGTGCGTCATGTGCTGGTCCTGTTATTTTTGTTTCTCAAATTGTTAAGGCAACATAATATTGCTTACTTCCTTTCTTATATAACTTCACTGCAGTTTCTGCAGCTTCCCTCCATCCTACGTATTGGTTTAATCCACCATTGAAAATTGGTAGGGATTCTATTACCTTTAATGTGGTGTCATCTTTTATTGTCTCGTCTATTGTTTCTGCCTGATAATCTGATACCTGATCGGATTTAGTTTCTATTTGTTGTTTTAAATTTACAATTTGCTCCTGTACTTGTGAAATTTGAAGTGCTATCAATTGTTTGACCAGATCTGCAGTGAGATCGTCCTTGTTTGTGAGTTAATCATTTTAGTTTTTCAAAATCTAAAGTTAGTTGATCACCTTAAATTTTTCTTATATGTTTGTTTTTATAATCTAATATAACCTAATTGAACTTATATATTTATTAATACAACTTTTGCTCACGAACTATCCGGTAGGGGTCGTCCTTCTTAGTTTGGCTGACAGATCTTTGAACGGGTCTTCCTTCTTGATTGGCTGACAGGTCTTCGAACGGGTCTTCCTTCTTAAATTTCTTTGTTTAACTGGATCTTCTGGGGTCTTCCTTCTTTGGTTTAGCTGATAGTTTCACTTTTCTTTGTGCTTTGGTTTGGTTGGGTTTGTTTAAAAACTTTTGTTTTTTTGTTTTTTTTGTATTTTTGAATTGTCTTGATTAGCTTTTGTATTTATTTGTATTTTGTATGTGTATTTGTATTTGTATTTGTATTGTATATTGTATTTATTTTTGCACACCCTAAGCTCCGGTTTGTTTCCTTTTTATCTCACTTTTTCTTATCTTATATCTCACAGTCACTCCGCGTTTTTATATCTGAAGGATTTATTCCATTAATTAATTGTCCTCGGGTTTCGAGGACTTTTTTTTTATTATTATTATGTATATTATTATTATTATTATATTATTATTCGGTGGCTTTTTATACAAACGTCGCCCCACGTTGGGCGCCAGTTAAATAACTGCGGTAGCGGATTGTGTTTTTAAAAAGTTTTTATTTTACTTCTAACTTCACTGATATAGATTTAAGTAGAGGGGTCACAAAGGATTCCGGGAAAAGGGTTTGCGCGATCTTAATTATACCCGATACTCAAAATGAGTATTGGGGTATATTAGATTTGTGGTAAAAGTGGATGTGTGTAACGTCCAAGAGGAATCGTTTCCGACCCCATAAAGTATATATATTCTTGATCAGCATCAATAGCCGAGTCGATTGAGCCATGTCTGTC